>NC_058405.1:149432911-149732911 GCF_002201575.2 Neomonachus schauinslandi
TGTATTATTTGTTTCAGAGGTACAGGTCTGTGATTCATCAGTCTTACACAATTCACAGTACTCACCATAGCACATACCCTCCCCAATGTCCATCACCCAGCCACCCCATCCCTCCCACCCCCCACCACTCCAGCAACCCTCAGTTTGTTTCCTGAGATTAAGAATTCCTCATATCAGCAAGATCATATGATACATGTCTTTCTCTGATTGACTTATTTCACTTAGCATAATACCCTCTAGTTCCATCCATGTCATCGCAAATAGCAAGATTTCGGGTTTTTTGATGGCTGCATAATATTCCATTGTATATATATACCACATCTTCTTTATCCATTCATCTGTTGATGGACACCTTGGCTCTTTCCACAGTTTAGCTACTGTGGACATTGCTGCTATAAACATTGGGGTGCACATAGCCCTTCGGATCACCACATTTGTATCTTTGGGGTAAATACCCAGTAGTGCAATTGCTGGGTCGTAGGGTAGCTCTATTTTCAACTTTTTGAGGAAACTCCAAACTGTTTTCCAGAGTGGCTGCACCAGGACTTTCTTTTAAAGAAACTATATACTCTTTTTAAAAATACTTGTCTTAAAATTATGATGTGCTCTCTTCAGCTAATCAGTGAAGGAAATTTTCTCTGAAGTTGAATGCACACACATTCCCACACAGCAAATGTTGCCTTGCAAGGAATTAGATAAAGATGGAAGAAACTAAAGAGGAGAGACATTCATCTTTGTTTCTCTCTATTAAATACTTGAAATGCAGTACTGCAACAAAGATCTGAATTATAAATTTTATTTCAATTAACTTTAAGATTGCCACATGTGACTAATGGTTACTATGGTCAGTACACAGCTCTATAATATAACCACACTTAATCTCCATCTATATCCCTCACATATTATTCTATACTCAGCCAAATGGGACTTTTTATTGTTTCCAAAACATAGCTAAGCTTTCCTGCCCGCTGGTTTGCTCATTACATGTTTCCTCTATCTAGAATGCTTTTTCCTGACAGTACTCATCTGAAGGCCCAGCTGAACTGCAACCTCTATGAGAAAACTTCCAGCCTTTTAAGTTTTCCCTCCTTTCAATCCATTGAGTACCTTCTCTATATTCTTTGTTACACTTCCCATATTCTACTTTGTCAGATGAGACAGATAGTTATTTATCTTTTATCTTTTGTACCCCCCCTCTAGTCTCAACCCCAACGTTCATTACTCATTTCTGTTATCCTGTACAGGTCCTGTGAATGGCAGCCTACACACTGTAGAAATTATTACTGAGCAGGCTGACAAAGAAGGGAATTAAGTTGTGGATCAGCGCTCTCTCCCATTCTTAACTAAATTCCACTCTAACAAAGGGTGTCCCTCAAGAGTACATAATGGAGTCCCATGTTTGCTTCCTCTTACAGCTCACGGGAAGGATGGGACAGACACCTACTCAGTGTGACTGTGGATGCCTGTAACATGGAGAAAGATCTGAAACTTCAAGCAATGTGATAGAAGGTTCTCATACTTTTTTGTAACATTCCTCCTCCTATCCCAAAACATCCCTCTCTCAAGATCAGATATCCATCTGGAGATCTATGTGCTTCCTCCTAGAAAGCTAAGTTCACCCCATACTTCCAGATATGGAACACATTAGCAAGGTGGGTTAGTTGATGTAGGCTAACTGGCTCATGGGTTCAAGGGTAATATAATCCAGTTCAAGGTGGTTTTGCCTCAGAATTTCCAGCAAGAAACTTGGGATTTATTCTGCTTCAACTGGGAGCTCACCTTCCTTGAACTGGCTTTTCTGTTACATTGACCACAAAAATATTCAACTACTATGGTAGGAACTGCCATCCCCATATAGAAATGGGCAAACCAGGGGATAAAGAGGCTAAATTCAAGCTAGTATTTAAACCTAAGCTGTCTGTCTGTACGTTCTTTGCCCCTGTGCTATTCTGTGCTAAGAAAACTGTCAAATTTTCTGTTAAAAAAAAAAAAAAGACAAAGCTAAGTAATATGTGTCCCTTGCAACAGCCTTTAGAAAAGTTTTTAAGACCATATTTTACAAATGTAACTCTTAAATGCACTAGTAGGGAAACTCACAACCAAGAGGACCTTTCAAAAATGTTTTTGTAAAATAAAAGCCTATCTTTTTATATATAAATTTAGATTCTTATATATTAGATTTTCTTGAAGTAGGTATTTTTTTAACCAAAGTGTAATTATTCATGAAAAAATATTCACTGAAGGTGCCAGGCAAAACAGTCCTGAATCCAGACATAATTATCTCCATTTTGCACATGAGGAAACATGATTGGAGAGCTTAACTATCTTTCCAAAGGTCACACAACTTTAAACAGTAGATCCCGGATTCAGACCCACATCTAACCAAAAGCCTGGGATCCCAACCACTTACACTGCCTTCCCATGCAACAGGAGTTATTCCAATAACACAAAATGCAATAATCCAAGTAATTACCTTTTCAGAATCTACAAAATGTGTAGCAATTCCTGCTGCATACACATCTCTTCCTTTCAGCCTGAATCCTGTTAATGCAAGGAAATAACCAAGTTTTCCTCGAAGTCGTGGCAAGAAATAACCTCCACCCACATCAGGGAATAGTCCTGTATTAAATAATGAAAAGAGATAATAATGATTCAAATTAAAAAGATGAATATAACTCTTTACTTGAGATCAAATGGCCATTTCTCTCTATTATTTGAATCTATACTAAAAATATTACTAAGTACTTTCCAATGCAATCAGTATCATAAAAGACTTGCTATTAAATTGTTCTGACTTGAGTATTTTTCAAAATTTTCATGTCTCATTTCTATAGAAGTCAATAAAGTATTTGATGGCATAACTTTTTGTATATAAGTTGTACTCATTAAATATTACCTAAAATTTCCTTATCACTATTTTTAATAATCTCTGAAATAGTAAACAATGAAAATGAATCATTGAACACTACATCAAAAACTAATGATGCACTATATGTTGGCTAATTGAATTTAAATTAAAAAAAATGTTTTCTTTCAAATGATAAAATATGCATAATCTAAAGCTGTATTATGTGAAAATTCATTATTACCATTCAAATCATAGTCTATTCTGTTAATCAATTATCTAATATTCAAGATATTTAAAGTGATGCAATAACCTTTAGTCCTACACCAAGAATGTTTATACCTAATAAAATCACTTGCATTTACTCTTTTCTTAGCCATCTTTTTTTTTTTAAATTCCCTTGTTCTCTCTAGTGGTAACAACTGAAAATAGCATATATGCAAATACTTGCCAGTACACTACTTTTTGGTATTTAAGAGCTCCTTAAACAATTGTGACCCTCTAGTTTTATAATCCAGATATCTAAGATTGCTTCATTTAATGAAATTGAGATAAAAACACAAGCGTTCAAATTCTTTCCAGTCCTCCTTGACAAAAAGTTCCTAGACTTGAAAGAATTAGCAGCATTCTACTGTAAATATTTCTAAGCACCTCAAACAAGATAGGTCTAAAATTGAACTAATGACTTCCCCCGACTCCTATTGTCTGTCTTCTAGTATCACTTACCTCAAAAAGTGCACAACCATCCAGTCTTAACATCCTCTTCTCATACCACCCTTTTAACACCCACCAGTGACTATGACCTATTGATTCCTTCTCCTGAAAGTTCTCCATAAAATAGCCAGAGTGATCTTTTTAATAACACAAATCTTGATAAGAGTGTTGCCTTCTACTGCTCCAAACTATGCCATAACTATTTCTATTAGATTAAAACCAACATTTTATCAAAGTCTTCAAGGCCCCCAATCACTTTTTCAAGTACATCTCTTACTACTCATTTACTACATTCCAGCCCCTCTGTTCTTCTTTCAGTTCCCCAACATTCTACACTCTACATGCATTCTACGCTATATACTACCTGCCCCACAGCCTCAGCAGCACTCTGCCCAAGTCAAAACACAGTCTGTCCTGCAATATGTTCCTCTGTTCCAGGGTACTACATTCTCTTTTTTTTGCCCCTGTCTCAATGGCTGCTTCTTTCCATTCCCCCTTGCTGGGTCTGTTTCCTTCGCCTGACCTCTACATGCTGCTGTGCCTAGGCTTGATCTTAGGCTATCCCTACACACACATTTCCTTAGCACTTATGGCTCTAGATAACACCCTATGCTGATAAGTCCCTGTTATGGACTGAATTGTGTCCCCCACAAAAGTTTTCACTTTATGAAGAACTTGATGCTAATAAATTGGACAAATTTCTTAAAAGATCCACCCTACCAAAGTTTGTGCAAGAAAGAGATAATTTGAATAGCCCTACATATATTAAAGACTTTGAATTTGTAGTTGAAAACCTTCCCCCAAAGAAAACTTCAGGTCTAGATGGCTTCATTGATGAATTCTACCAAACACAGAAAAAAATTATACCAATTCTACAGAAACTCCTCCAGAAAATGAGGCCAGCATTACCCCCATACCAGAAGGAAGCAAGGACATTACAAGAAAACCACAGACCAATGTCTTTCATGAACACACAGATGCAAAAATTCCAAATAAAATTTTAGTATATCAAACCTAACAACATATAAAAAGTATAACACCTCATGCCAGAGTGATATTTATCCTAGTAATGCAAGGCTAGTTTAATGTTAAAAAAATCAAGCAAAGCAATTCACCATGTTAACAAACTAAAAAAGAAAAACCAATAATCACCTCAACTGATGCAGAAAAGGTTTGGCTTTTTAGATTCAAAATCCATTCCTAATAAAAACCCTCAGCAATTTAGAAATAGAAGAAAACATCTTCATCCTGATAAAGGGCACCTATGAAAAACTTATACCCAGCGTCCCACTTAATTGAAGAACTGAATGTTTTCCCTCAGATCAAGAACAAGGCAAGAATGCCCACTCTCAATACTTCTATTCAACATTGTATTGGGGGTTCTAACCCAGTGGAATAAGGCAAGAAAAATAAAGAGTATCCAGATTGGAAAGGAAAATGTAAAAGTGACTTTATTTGTAAATAATGTAATTATTTATACCAAAAAAACCCTAGTACAATCTACCAAAAAAAAAAAATCCACTAGAACTAATAAATGAGTTTAGGAAGTTTGCAGGACACAAAGTCAATACAGAATCAATTGTACTTCAGGTGGCAGTTCACGATGGTGGCTTAGGAAGACCGTGAATTCACCTTCTTCCACAGATGCACCACATCTACATCTACATAGAGAGCAATTCCTACTGAAAAAGAACTGAGAACCAATTGAACAGCTTCTGCACATAAAGTGATGGGGGGAACCACATATACAACAGCAGGAGAGACAGAGATACAGGCAGTAACCACGGAAACACAAAAACTCCCAATGTGATGCCTTACAGTAAGGAGGGATATCACTGAGGGGCCCCTGCACAGACTCACTGACTCTGGGCACAGTGGAAAAAAACAAAACAAAACAAACACAGCTGTTTTAAAGAGCAATTAGAATGTGAGGAAAATCCACTTACTAACCCTGCAGCATCCACCAAATGGGCAAGGGACTGCTGGAACTCTCTAGGGTCAGAGGTGCCAACAAGCATCACATTTTACATTGCACCCCCCCTACCCCCCAACCCAATCCACCTTCACAGTGCAGACAAGAGCAGGGTCCAGGCACTCTAGTCAATCTATAGGGCTGCCCTAGCAAGTCCCAGATCCCTAGCCCACATGAATTCTAGCTATCTGCTGAAGGTGCCCACCCCATCCATCCCCCCACCTGTCCTGTCAAGGTAACCCCAGAGCAGCATACTCGTGGCCCATCTCTGCTCCAGCTCAACCAACCAAAGCTGCCAGGCATACCAGTCTATACAGAGGATGCTCCTGCTCAAGGCCACTCCTTCAAAACTAAGAGAGGAAGACAGCTATTCTAATTCACAGAAACAAACACAGAAAGTCAAACAAAATGAGGAGACAGAGGAATATGTTCCAAACAAAAGAAGATAAAACCCTAGGGAGGGGAAAAAACCTTAATGAAACAGAGATAAGTAATTTATCAGGTAAACCACCTGATAAAGAGTTCAGAGTAATAGTCATAAAGATGTTCACTGCACTTAAGAATGAAGGAACTTGAACAAAGAGTTAGAAAATATAAGAACCAGAGCTGAAGAATCACTGAAATGATACAGAAGGACAAATCAGCATTTAGCAGACAGAATAGTAGAAATTACCTAATCAGAACAGCAGAAAGAAAAAAGAATTTTAAAAAATGAGGGTAGCTTTAGAGATCTCTAGAAAAACATCAAGTGTACATATTTCATGTTATAGGGGCCCTAGGAGAAGAAAGGGGCAGAAAACTTATTTGAGGAAATAATGGCTGAAAACTTCCCTAACCCATGGAAGGAAACAGACATCCAGGTCCAAGAATCAAAGAAAGTCCCAAACAAGATGAACCCAAAGAGACCCACACCAAGACATAATAATTAAAAGTAGCAAAACTTAAAAATAAAGAATCTTAAAGGCAGCAAGAGAAAGACAAATAGTCACATAAGAGGGAAACTCCATAAGACAATCAGCTGATTTTTCCCCAGAAATTTTACAGGCCAAAAGAGAGTGGCAGGATATATTTAAAGTGTTGAAAGGAAAAAACTTACAACTAAGAATACTCTACCCAGCAAGGCTATCATTCAGAATTGAAGAGGAGATAAGAGTTTCCCACACAAATTAAAGGAGTTCACCACCACTAAACTGGCTTTACAAGAAATGTTAAAGGGTGGTCTTTTTTTTTTTTTAAGATTTATTTATTTGAGGGACAGCAAAAGCAAGAGATATCATAGAGGGAGAGGGAGAAGCAGATTCGCCGCTGAGTGGAGAGCCCGATGCGGGGCTTGATCCCAGAACCCTGAGATCATGACCTGAGCAGAAGGCAGATGCTTAACTGACTGAGCTACCCAGGCGCCTCAAGGGTCGTCTTTAGCAGGAAAAAAAAAAAAAAAGGCCGTAACTACAAATAAGAAAACATATGAAAGAAAAAAATCTCACTGGTAAAGGCAAATATATAATAAGGCAGGGGGATCAGCCATTTAAAAAGCTAATATGAAGATTAAAAGAAAAAAATAGTAAATCAACTGTAACTACAATAAGTAGTCAAGGGATACACAAGGGGCGCCTGGGTGGCTCAGTCATTAAGCGTCTACCTTCGGCTCAGGTTGTGATCCCAGAGTCCTGGGATCGAGCCCGGCATTGGGCTCGCTGCTCAGTGGGAAGCCTGCTTCTCCCTCTCCCACTCCCCCTGCTTGTGTTCCCTCTCTCGCTGTGTCTCTCTCTGTCAAATAAGTAAAATCTTTAAAAAAAAAAGGATACACAAAAAGATGTAAAATAGGACATCAAAAGGAGGGGGAGAAGTAAAAATGTAGAGCTTTTAGAATGTGTTTGAACTTAAGTGACTATCAACTTAAAATAGATTGATATATACATATCATATATATATTTTATATATATACATAAAAGACAAAGACTGCTATATATATATATATATATATATATATACAGGTTGATATATGTGAACCTCATGGTAACATCAAACCAAAATACAAAAAATGAAAAGAAACCCAAACATAACACTAAAGAAAACCATCAAACCACAAAGGAATACACCAATAAGAAAGGAACAAAGAATTACAAAAACAACCAGAAAACAATTAACAAAATGACAATAAGTACATACCTATTAATAACTACTTTTAATGTAAATGTATTAAATGCTACAATCAAGACATAGGTGGCTGAAGGGATAAAAAAGAAAAAGATCCATCTATATGCTGCCTAGAAAAGACTCACTTCAGATCTAAAGGCACACACGGACTGAAAATGATATTCCATGCAAATGGAAAAGAAAAGGCTGGTGTAGTGATACTCATGTAAGACAAAACAGACTTTAAAACGAAGACTTTAACAAAAGACAAAGAAAACCATTACATGACGATAAAGAGGTCAATCCAAGAAGAGGATATAACATTTATAAATATTTATGCACCTAACACAGAATCCCCTAAATATATAAAGTAAATATTAACAGACCTAAATGGAGTAATACAATAATAATACAGGACATTAATACCCCACTTACATCAATGGTAGATCATCCACACCGAAAATCAACATATTAGACCACATGGACTTAGCAGATATAAATAGAACATTTCTTTAAAAATGCACATGGAATATTTTTCATGATAGATCACAAGTTAGGCCACAAAACAAGTCTCAATAAATTCAAGGCAATTACAGTCATATTAAGCCTTAACTGTATGAAACTAGAAATCAATTACAAGAAGAAAACTGGAAAAAAAAAAAACAACAAAACACAGACATATGAAGACTAAGTAACATGTTACTAAATAACCAATGGGACAATGAAGAAATCAGAAAGGAAATTTTAAAAAATTCTTTGAGACAAATAAAAAGGAAATTCAACTTTACAAAATCTATGGGATGCAGCAAAAGGAATACTAAGAGGGATGTTCATAGGGAAATAGGCCTACCTCAAAAAAAAAAACAAGAAAAAAATCCGCAAATAAATAGTCTAACTTTATATCTAAAGGAACTAGATTGGGAAAAAAAAAAAGGCTATGGGGCGCCTGGGTGGCTCAGTAGGTTAAACGATGCCTTCAGCTCGGGTCATGCTCCCAGGGTCCTGGGATCTAGCCCCACATCGGGCTCCCTGCTTGGGGAGCTCAGGGAGACTAGAATCTGGTTCCTTGAACAAATAAAACTGATAAACACATGGCCACACCCATAAAGGAAAAAAGAGGGCCCAAATAAATAAAATCAGAAACGAAAGAAGCGAAGTTACAACTGACACCACAGAAATAAAGATTACTGTGTATACATAACAGATTACCATGAACAATTATCATATGCCAACAAATTGGAAAACCTAGAAGAAATAAATTCCTAGAAACACACAACCCTCCAAGATTAATCTCAAAGAAAATCTAAACAGACCAATTACAAGAAATGAAACTGATTCAGCATTTAAACACTCCCCCAAAACAAGAGTCCAGAACCAGAAGGCCTCACAGGTGAATTCTACCATACATTTAAAGAAAAGTTAATACCTATCCTTCTCAAATTATTCCAAAAAAATAGAAGAGGAAGAAATGCTTCCAAACTCATTTAATGAGGTTAGCATTACCTCGATATGGAAACCAAAGACACCACTAAAACAAACAAAAATTACATACCAATATCCTTGAAGAATATAGATGCAAAAATCCTTAACAAAGTATTAGCAAACCAAACTCAACAATACGGTAAAAGAATCATACATCACAACCAAGTGGGATTTATTCTTGAAATGCAAGGACTATTTAACATGCACATATCAGGGGAGCCTGCATGGCTCAGTCAGTTAAGCATCTGCCTTCAGCTTGGGTCATGATCCCGGGGTCCTGGGATTGAGCCCATGTCAGGTTTCCTGATTGTGGGGAGCCTGCTTCTCCCTCTCCTCTGCACCCGTTCTAATAAATAAAAAAATCTTTTAAAAAATCCACATATCAGTCAGTACACAAGGATAAAATCATGATTGATCCAAAAGATGCAGAAAAATCATTTGACAAAATTCAACATCCGTTTATGATAAAAACTCTCAACAAAGTGGGTATAGAAGGAATATACAATGTATGGCACCAAAGTCATAAAGACCATGTATTACAAATCCACAGCTAACATCATATTCAATGGTGAAAAGCTGAAAGCGTTTCCTCTAAAATCAGGAACAAGACAAGGATGTCCACTCTTGATGCTTTTATTCAACATTGTACTGGAACTCCTATCCATGGCAATCAGCAAGAAAATGAAATAAAAGGCATTCAAATTGGAAGGGAAGAAATAAAACTGTCACCATTTGCAGATAACATACTATAGAGAAAACCATGAAGAGTCCACCAAAAACTGTTAGAATAAGTGAATTCAGTAAAGTCCCAGGATGCAAAATTAATATACAGAAATCAGTTGTGTTTCTATACCCTATTAAATGAGCTATCAGAAAGAGAAATTAAGAAATCAATAAAAAAATCCATTTATAACTGCATAAAAAAATAAATAAAATACCTAGGAATAAATTTAACCAAGGAAGTAAAAGACTGAAAACTGCACAACATTGATGAGAAAAACTGAAGACAACTCAAATAAATAGAAAAACATTCCATGCTCATGGACTGGAAGAATTAATATTGTTAAAATGTCCATACTACCAAAAGCAATCTACAGATCCAATGTGATCTTTATCAAAATTTCAATATATTTTCACAGAATTAGAATAATCCTAAAATATCAGTGGAACCACAAGAGACCCCAATAAATAGCCAGCATAGTCTTGATAAAGAATAAAGCTAGAGGTATCATGCTCCTTGATTTCAAACTGTACTATGAAACTATACAAATTTAAAACAGTACGGTACTGACACAACAACAGACACATAGATCAATGGAATAGAGAGCTCAGAAATAAAACCACACATATATGGTCAATTTACGACAATGGAGAAAAAACACAATGGGGAAAATGTAGTCTCTTCAATAAGTGGTATTAGGAAAACTGGACAGCAACACACAAAAGAATGAAACAGGGCCACTTTCTTACGCCACACACAAAAGTAAATTCAAAATGGATTAAGGACCTAAACGTGAGACCTGAAACCATAAAAATCCTAGGAGAGCACAGGCAGTAATTCTGACATCAGCCATAACAACATTGTTCTAGATATGTCTCCTGAGGCAGGGGAAATAAAAGCAAAAGTAAACTATTGGGACTACATCAAAATAAAAAGCTTCTGCACAGTGAAGGAAACAATCAACAAAACTAAAAGAGAACTACAGAATGGGAGAAGATATTTAAATAACCAACAAAACTAATAGGCAAACTACTGAATGAGAGAGGATATTTGCAAATGACATATCTGATAAGGGATTAGTATCCAAAATATATGAAGAACTCATACAACTCAACACCCCAAAAAAACAAATAATCCAATTAAAAATGGGAAGACATGAACAGACATGAACAAACACATTAAAGATACTCGACATTACTCATCATCAGGGAAACAAATCAAAACTACAATGAGATATCACCTCACACCTATCAGAATGGCTAAAATCAAAAATAAAAGAAACAAGTGCTAGCAAGGATGTGGAGAAAAAAGAACCCTCTTTCACTGCTGGTGGGAATGCAAACTGGTACAGCCACTGTGGAAAACAGTATGGAGGTTCCTCAAAAAGTTAAAAATAGAATTATCCTACAATCCAGTATTTGAACTACTGGGTATTTACCCTCCAAAATACAAAAACACTAATTTGATGGGATATATGCACCCCTATGTTTATAGCAGCGTTATTTACAATAGCCAAATTGTGGAAGCATACAGACAGACGTGTGCGTGCATGCACACACAGGAATATTATTCAGCCATAAAAAAGAATGAAATCTTGCCATTTGCAATGACATGGATGGAGCTAGAGAGTATAATGCTAAGCACACAAGTCAGTCACAGAAAGACAAATACTATATGATTTCTCTCATATGTGGAATTTAAGAAACAAATCAGCAAAGGAAAAAAGAGAGAGCGAGAAACAAAACCAAGAAACAGACTCTTAACTACCAAGAACAAACTGGTGGTTACCAGAGAGGAGGTGGATGGGGGGGGATAGGTGAAATAACTGATGGGGATTAAGGAGCATATTTGTGCTAAGTACTGAAGTACTGGGTGATGTATGGAAGTGTTGAATCAATATATTGTACACCTGAAATTAATATAACATTGTATGTTAACTATACTGGAATTAAAATAAAAAATTTAATTTAAAAAATAAAATTTTAAAAGAAAACCACAATGAGATATTACCTCACACCTGTCAGATTGGCTATCATCAAAAAGCCAAAAACTAGTGTTGGTAAGGATGTGGACAAAAGGGAACCCTCATGTACTGATGGTGGGAAAATAAATTGGTGCAGGCACTGTGGAAAGTATGGGGGTTCTTCAAAAAATTCAAAATAGAACTACCACATAATCCAGCTATTCCACTTCTGGGTATATATCTGAAAAAATATAAAAATACCAATTCAAGGGGATATATGCACCCCTATGTTCACTGCAGCATTATTTACAATAGCCAAGGCACGGAAGCAACTGAAGTATCCGTCAATAGAGGAATGGATAAAAAAGATGTGGTATACATACATATACAATGGAATATTACTTTGCGACAAAAAAACGAATAAAATCTTGCCATTTATAACGGTATGGATAGACCTAGGGGTATTATGCTAAGTGAAATAAATCAGAAGACAAATACAGTATGATTTTACTTATGTGTGGAATCTAAAAAAGAAAACAAAACAGAAACAGACTCATACATATAGGAAACAAACTTTTGGAGTGGTTGGGGGCAAGCAAAATAGATGAAGGGGATTAAGAGTACAAACTTCCACTTATAAAATAAGTAAGTCACAGAGATAAAATCTACAGTGTAGGAAATATAGTCAATAATATAATAACTTTGTATGGTGACAGATGGCTACTAGATTCTCGTGGGAATCATTCTGTGATGTATAAAAATATCAAATCACTATGATGTACACCTGAAACTAGAAACTGTATGTTAATTATGCTTCATTAAAAAAATAAGAATCAAAGGTATTTCTATATACTGGTAACTAAAAGTCAGAACTTTATTTTTAAAATAGTAACAAACAATATCAAACAGTTAAGGAAAAATCTAACAAAGGATATGTAAGACCTATAAACTGAAAACTACATAACTTGGCTTAGAGAAATTAAAGAAGACCTAAATAAATGGATATACCTTGCTCTCAGGTCTGAAGATTCTACATTGTTGTCAATTCTCCTTAAATTTTAGACAATCCTAATCAAAATCCTAGCAGATTTTTTAGTTCAAATTGACAAACTGACTCTAAAATTCATATAGAAATACAAAGGATCTTTATAGCCAAAACAAGTTAGGGAAAACAACAAAATGAGAGGATTATTGCTACCTGATTTCTACAATAAAGCAACAATAATCAAGACTGTAGTGTTGGCACCAATATAACACATATAAAGGTACAAAAGCCATCAGTGGAGAAACAACAGCTTTTTCAAAATGTAGTGTGTGAATGACTATATCTCCATGTGCAAAATAATAAAATTTGATCTATACCTTTGATCCATATTTCACACCATGTACAAAAATTTCAAAATGGGGGCACCTGGGTGGCTCAGTCAGTTAAGTGGCCAACTACTGATTTCGGCTCAGGTCATGATCTCACAGTCGTGAGATCAAGCTGAGCATGGAGCCTGCTTGGGATTTTCTCTCCCTCTGCACCTCCCCACCCAACTCAGGCACACTCTTTCTCTTAAATAAAAAAATAAAAAAAATAAAAATGGATCATAGATCTGAAAACAAGACTTTTTTTTTTTTAAAGATTTTATTTATTTATTTGACAGAGAGAGACATAGCAAGAGCAGGAACACAAGCAGGGGGAGTGGGAGAGGGAGAAGCAGGCTTCCCACTGAGCAGGGAGCCCAATGCGGGGCTCGATCCCAGAACCCCGGGATCATGACCTGAGCCGAAGGCAGACGCTTAACAACTGAGCTACCCAGGCGCCCAAAACAAGACTATTTTCTCCTAATAATCTTTTATCTAAAATTAATGACCAGTGTGTTAGTGTTGCCAGTTAAATATTCTTTTGTGTTTTCAGATACAATTACTGAGCTAATACAACTTTCAGGTATCTTCCTAATTTCTTTTTAAGAATTCTTTCATCGCTGTATCTCAGCAAGATTCCATCAATTTCTTTAACAACAGTGTAATCTGAAATGCATCCAAAGATAATTCTAGATGTGATTATGAAAAATTGAGGGTTTTTACCTATTGCTGTTTCTGGCATCGCAAAGAGAGACTTTTCAGTAGCCACTCGGAATTGCCCATGAACTGAGAGACCAACTCCCTAGGAATATAAGGCAAAAAGTTGTTTAAAAATACTGTAAAAAAAATATATAAGCAAACTCTTACACACACAAACATTTTAAACCAAGTAAATTATCTTTATATTCTACTAGAATTTCTTTTAGGAGACACAATGGAGAAAAACCCTAAAACACATAATTTCAGGAGTACTGGACAAAAAATATATGCGTATCCCTGGTATCTGGAATAGATTTGTTTTAACCAAGATGTTTTCAATCAGTATTTTGTGTTACGCTTAATGTCCTCTTCCCCCATTCCCTCTCATTTCAAGTCCAGTACAGCATTATAGAATAGTGCCTGTTCCCAGAACCACTGAGTATTGTCATCAGTGGAACCAGTCATCAAAAGAGCACAATCAAGCCATTCTAGCTAATTTCAGTGGCTTTGAATAGCAATATTAACACATTTATTCACATATTTCATCATTTATTACACAGTTCATAACATTAGTAACATCATTTTTCTCAGATACAACATTTAACAGGGCCAACTGTACACCTCTTAAAAACTGATTACTAAACATAAGTTTTAGAAAATAAGATTTGGCTGAAAGTCTCTATCTCTAATTTGTTGCATGTCACTGAAAAGGGAAAACTTAATAGCCATCTTTGAATAAACATATTTGAAAAAAACATATTTGAATAAAATGAAATAAGAGGTATACATGGGATGACAAAGTATCCAGTTAACACCAATGCTCACACTGTAACATGCATTTCCTATGTTATGTTCTTTTCACATTATTCAGAACTTCTGTTAGACTGTTTTAGTTCTTCTCATTCTTGATCCTTTTTAACTAGTGTAGTCTATCTTTGTCAGCATAGTATTAAATGAGTTAAAAACGTATAAAGTGTTTGGGGCAGTATCAGGCACTTCAGAGTTCTGTAAGCATTAACTAAATAGAAAGGGCCTCATTTGTATCTTATTCTTTTAATCTTTCACTACAATTTCTTCAACTCTTTCAAGTGTTTTCATACTCAGGTCAGCCATTTAAAAGTTCTTGAAACTTTTCCCACATTGGGTATAGAGATTACATAAAAAATAAAATCTGTAAAAAAAAAAAAAAAAAGGATGGGGGGTGGGGAAGCACCTGGCTGGCTCAGTCAGTGGAGCATGTGACTCTTGATCTTGGGGTTGTGAGTTTGAGTCCCATGTTGGGTGTAGAGACTACTTAAAAATATTTAAGAATAATAATAAAAAAAAAGTTCTTTAAACTTTAAAACCCTCTTAAGAAACACTAAAACACACATGCAATTTCTTATAAATTTTATACATTATACGCTAAACTTAAATTTTAGAAGACCATGTAAATAAACATGAAAATGAATAAAATTCTTCAGCCACTACATACATCTTTTGGTGTCAACACTTATAAGTTAAAACCACAATGTTTGGGATATTCTTCATACAGGCAAATATCATGTTATAGGTATTCTACTATGACACATTCAACTGACAATACTGACCCAAATTCGACTGTATATACTTCAAGATTATGAAATCTTACAAATTTTAATGAAGAGAGCATTACTAGTTTTAGTATTAATTTATTACATTATTTTAGAGGTCCTTGATTCATATTCTAACTTTTAGTTTGTCACATTGTAGCTCAGTTATTAATGTTCAGGAATGTCTTGCTAAGAACTTAGAGTTGGACTGGATTCCCAGTTTTCCGACTTTGTTCTTTAGAGTCCTAGGGCTCAGAATTGCCTCCCTAGGGCTGCATAGTAGGTAGATCTCCAGGCCTCACAGACTGACCCTGCTTCAAACCATACTCCTCTGGTCATTGCCTCCTACCTCTTTTAATTAACTCTGAATTCCACCAACAGCAATGACTATATCCCCCTTTACCAAATATTTATATATAAAGGTAAAATCTGACCACAACCCCAATCCTAGTCTCCTCCCTCTTTCCAGAGAAACAGTTATTATTAATTTGGTATGTAACACTTCAGATTTTTCCCTATGTATCTCTAACACATATTTGAACAAACGTGGATATTTATGAGACACAAACACACTTCAAACTCATTCATAGCATGCAAGGCTCTACATAGTCTGGCCCAGCCTACCTCTACCACTACTCTTGCCATGCTTATTCCAACAACCATAGTGCCTTCATGCCATTTCTCCGAAATCCCAAGACTTTACAATTTCAATTAATCATACAATTTTAAAGTGAGGAAGACACACTGAGAGAAGGCCACAGTCTGCCCCATCACTGCCCTTTCTCTACCCAAAGACGTGGCCCTTCCCTGAGCAGTGGCTGAACTAGGGATGGGCACCCAAGGGTAGCCAATCAAGGCTAACCAGAGCTGTAAGGCCCAGGGAGCAAAGGGAGAGAAAGAAAAGCGCGTTAGACAAGATTCTTACTCTCAGGTATTTAAACTAAAATATAGTGGGCTGCTGTGAGTCGATGACAGCCAAAGCTTAAAGGTCATTTGAAATTTGAGCCAAAGAAGACATGACAGCCAAGTTAAAGCAGAAATATACAGGGTGATGATGAATAAACTGAGAAGGCTGCATGCAGCCCATATACAGCACAGAGAAAAAAGCAAACCTACAAAAAACAGAGATAGCTTGCAGTTCAATTTTCAGGAAGACAAGCAATGCTGCCAGTTTTTGTCTATGGATTCCCATTTGATCCCCACACTTGTCTAATAACTGCTCCATTCTCTTTTCTGGATCTGTTTGAGTCCATGTTCTTTTCAATTAAAAAAGTCTCTTGCTACATTTTCAATTAGAACCAGATCTACATCCTGTCATGCTTCAGCATCACACAATATAAGCTGCCTTGTATGCCTTTTCCTGCTAACACTGCTCATCCCAGACAAGTCACTCCATTACATCTTCTGAAATCCTTATTTGACAAGAGAACCACCTAACAGCCCAGCTTCTCTATAGAGGGCCTTTATCTACCTCCTGAAATCCAAAGAGAAATTTATGAGCCCCATACTCTTTGACAAAGAAACTACAGATCCTATATTCACTGATTCAGTTCTTTATCTTGTATTACATAATATATTTTGTTTCACCCATAGCTGATAAAATGAATGAAATCAAAGACTGCAAGATTTTAGGAAGAATTTATTAATAATAAGCTTTCAGAATAAGAGATGCTTGACACAAGTACCATTAAGAGCCAGTTTTAAAAACCTTTTAATTAAGAGGAAGGCTGGAAAAAATGCAAGCCACTGCACTTGGAAGTACTAAGAATACAAATGCTGATCAGCACTGAAAAGGATGTAGCACCTTCATGGCAGATTCAGATATAATTTTTGTATCTTATATAAAAGAATCCATTACAGGTTGTTTACAATAAGTCCCCCTTGAAACTTTCAAAATTTAATGTTACATACTTTTTAACCATTAACCTGAGCTGGTACCCTTTGCTAGACTAAAACGGCTTCAAAGTCTTCAAGTTTTATTGTATTAATGGTTATACTATATAGATTTATTTCCCAAATGTAAGATGTCATTCTAATTCCTAATTCTCAAATACTCTCCCTGCATCCTACCGAACCCACTATCCAAATCTCATTTCCTCTAACTGGGTATCTCAGGAACATTTGGCTGAGTTGCTTAGTCCCTACTTCAGGAAACACTTCTCCTGACTTTGAGACACCATACCCTCCTGGTTTTCCTTCTGTCTTAGTAGTTGCTCTTTCTTTTCTCCCTGACACCCAAATGTTGATCTGCCCCCACCAATGATCAGGTGTCATCCCTCTACTCCATTTCACCTGCACTCTGTTCGTTCTACATTCACCTCCTAGGTGACGTCTTCCAGGAGTCCAGGAACTTAAGCACCATAACATTAATGATTTAAATCATTTCCCCATCCTGATTTCTCTAGAATTTTATATCTACCTGCCTACTTAATGTCTCCACTTAAATATCTAATATCTTTCTCAATGTTCATACATCAGATGTAAATCTCTTGCTATCTCCTTAAATGTGCTGCTCCCTCAGTAAACAGCACCACCATTCACCCAGCTTCTCAGGACAAAAACCTCAGCATCATCTTCTTTCTGATCTCCCAATCTAATCTATGAACCGGTCTTTACAGCTCTAACCTCAAAATATACTTTGGATCGGGACACTGTTCACATCTCCACTGTTACAACCCTAGTTGGAGTCACAAGTATCTCCTGCCTAGGCTAGTCCCTCTTGCTTCTGTCCTTGCCACAATCCGTTCTCTACCCAGCAGCCAAGTAAGCTTATTAAGTGTCACTCGGTTAAGGTTTTGTCCTGCCCAAAATTCTCCAGTGACTTCCCATTACATTAAAATATTACCAAAATTCCTCCCCGTGGCTGATAAGGCCATGATCTGGTCTCTTTCTAGCTCCCTGATCTTGGAGTTTACCATTCTCCACTTTCCTCACTTGCACTCAGGTCCGCCACATTGGCTTTTTTTTTTTTTTTATTATGTTAGTCAGCATACAGTACACATCATTTGTTTTTGATGTAGTGTTCCATGATTCATTGTTTGCGTGTAACACCCAGTGCTCAAAGCAACACGTGCCCTCTTTAATACCCATCACCGGGCTAACCCATCCCCCTCCCCCCTCCCCTCTAAAACCCTCAGTTTGTTTCTCAGAGTCCATAGTCTCTCATGGCTCGCCTCCCTCTCCGATTTCCCCCCCTTCATTTTTCCCTTCCTTCTCCTAATGTCCTCCATGCTATTCCTTACGTTCCACAAATAAGCGAAACCATATGATAATTGACTTTCTCTGCTTGACTTATTTCACTTAGCATAATCTCCTCCAGTCCCATCCATGTTGATGCAAAAGTTGGGTATTCATCCTTTCTGGTGGCTGAGTAATATTCCATTGTATATATGGACCACATCTTCTTGGCTTTTTAAAAAATTTTCTTAATTGACATATAATACACATTCAAAAATATACAAATAGTTACAAATGGTAAGTATACAGGTCCAATGAATTACCCCAAAGTTAACAGACTCATGTAACCAAAATGTAGATAAAAATTATCAGAAATTATGTTATGTGCCTATCAGTCATCATTCCCTCCATCCTTCAGGCAACCACTATCCTGACTTCCAACAAAATAAGATTTATGCTTTCTGATTTTATCTTGATATAATTAGAATCACTGAGTATATACTATTTATCTTTCAGTCAACTCTATG
This sequence comes from Neomonachus schauinslandi, assembly GCF_002201575.2. Taxonomy (NCBI): domain Eukaryota; kingdom Metazoa; phylum Chordata; class Mammalia; order Carnivora; family Phocidae; genus Neomonachus; species Neomonachus schauinslandi. Next base: position 149,452,069 of record NC_058405.1, read on the forward strand.
GTTGATTCATTCACGTTGTGTGCAATTTTTTTTCATCATACAGGTTTCCTTTGTACAAATAACTTATTCATCTATTCTACACTAAATAGCTAGTTAGGTTTTCTGGCTTGGGGCTACTGCAAATAATGATTCAATGACCATTCTCATGCATGTCTTTTGGTGCATAAGTGCACATATTTTGTTTGGGTATATACCAGGGAGTAAAACTACTGGGTCAAAGGAAACTAATTCACTTACCTTTTAAAAATAAATATTTTCCAAAGCAGGAGTACCAATTTTCTACTCCACCAGCATTATATGAGTTTGTTACTCCCCATCTTCACCAATACTTGAACTTGTCTTTCATAATTTTAGCCATTTTAATGAGTATATGTTAGTATTTCATTGTGATTTCAATTTCCATTTCCTTGACTAATGCAGTTGATTGTTTTATTTGTTATCTGGATATCTCTGTAATATGTCTACTCTCATCTACTGTTCATTTTTCCACTGGGTTTTTGTATGGACTATAGAAATTCTTTATACATTCTGGATAGGATTCCTTTCTCAGATATATGCATTCCAAGACTTATTTTCCAATCCATGGTTTGCCTTTTCATTCTCAAGGATGTCAAGAATGCACAGAAGTTCTTAGTTTTTAAGTCTAATTTGTCATTTTTGTTTATGGAGCATTTATGTACTTTTTTTAAGATTTTATTTATTTATTTGACAGAGAGAGAAACACAGTAAGAGAGAGGGAACACAAGCAGGGGGAGTGGGAGAGGGAGAAGCAGGCTTCCCGCGGAGCAGGGAGCCCGACATGACAGGGCTCGATCCCAGGACCCTGGGATCATGACCTGAGCCGAAGGCAGACGCTTAACGACTGAGCCACCCAGGCGCCCCTGTACTATTTAAAGTAATCCTTCCCTACCCTCAAGGCACAGCCAATAAGTATATGTTCCAAACATTCAGAATTTTCTAGTTACTATTATTGATTGCTAGCTTAATTCCATTGGGGCCAGAGAACAGTCTGTAAGATTAATCCTTTTATGTTGAGACTAATTCTGTGGCCAATTTTGGTAAATGTACCATGCACACATGAAATGAACATATCTGCAATTACTGAGTACATGTTAATTGGATCAAGTTTATTGGACAATGTTCAAATTATGTGTACGCATGAAAAATGTGTGTGTGTATATACACACACACACGTACATATATATGTACTTACACTGAGCAGTTGTCTGCTCCATTATTGAAAGAAGCATGTTAACTCTTCTCCTGGGATTGTGGTTTTGTCTATTTCCCCTTTTAGGACTTTCTACTTTTTTGCATAGATGCAAACATTTTTAAATGTTTGACAATATCACACCAGTAGAGTTATTTCAGATAGAGGTTTGTTCCCACAGTTTCTCAGTTTTAGCACTACTGTCATATTGCATGCTTTGGAACTCATTAATTCAGTTCAGCTAGCTTCATGTTCAGTTATAAACTGAGAGTTTCAAACAAATATTTATAAACTATCTTTCTACAGTCGATTGAGGTCAATAAAATTTTCAGAATCTGACCTCAGTGATCTTTTTGACTTTTTTTTTTTTTTTTGAGAGAGCATAGCAGCAGGGGGAGAGAATCTTAAGCAGGCTCCACACCCAGTGGCAGCCCGACTCAGAGCTCTATCCCACCACCCTGAGATCATGACCTGAGCTCAAATCAAGAGTCAGATGCTTAACCAACTGAGTCACCCAGGTGCCCCTGACCTCGGTGATCTTAAGAGGGTGAAGATCTGAACAGAGTTTAACAGACTGAATTAAACCCTCCCTGCTAACGGAACAAATAATGGAATTTAGGGCTTGCCAAACTGGGCCCCCAAATGCTACACCCTAGGAGTTAGAATGCCCTGAATTCAGACCAGGCCTCACTTGGAGTGAAGCTCAGCTACAAATCCCTCCATTCCCAACTGGATCTAGATGATCTGGAATTACTAGTGCCCTCCGCCTAGACACCTACTAGAAACAAAGGTACTTCCTTTGAGGAAGATAATGCCATCCTAGGGTTCAAATAATAGCCAATCAGAAATAACTAGCAACTGATTCGAAATAATCCAACATATACCACAGGGCTAACACCAAAGAGAAACAATGCACAACAGATTCATAGGGCATACAAATTTAGATTTATTAGAGCTAACCATTTTATAACTATGGAATGTCCTTCTATATTAAAGTGGGTCATAAAATTTACCTTATTTGGTATTAAAATATATCAGCTTTCTTTCAGTTTACTGCTGGTATGGTATCATTCTATTTTACATTTAACTCTTCCGTTCCTTTTATTTATGGTGTCCCAAGCACTGACATTCTTTTTTTTGGGGGGGGGGGACATTTTTTACTTGTATTATTAGTAAACAATCATCACTGCAGGACTGAGCTAACATTGAACTGATAAAGTAAAATTAATTTGATCCATTTTTATAATCTAGTATAAAAATTCTAATATGGATAAACAATAATTAAAATATATGAATGTAGTCAAACTCACACTGTCACAAGAATGACAATGTACTTAATTTTATAACCCTTAAAGGTAAAATTTAGGCAATCTAAGACTGTTTTTTGGTTAAGAGACACAGATGAGTTTTTAGACTATTCAGTAAAGGGAAAAGGCTGGTGTAGCTTTATTTAAGACTTTAAAAAAGATCTTATTATAATTACTTTAAAAGCACAGTTAAATCCTTCAAAATGAAAATATGTTAATTACCCACTGAAATAAGCATTTCTATATTTCCAGATAATATACTATTTGAAACAAAAAGCAACATTTTAAAAAAATGGATAAAGATTTTTTAAAGATTTACTTATTTTAGAGACAGAGAGAGAGCCAGCGAGCTCACGGGCGTGCTCCCATGTGCAGGGGAAATGTGAGGGGGGCAAGGGGGGGGAGCAGAGAGAGAAAATCTCAAACAGACTCCCCAATGAGCCCGTGGACAGGCTTGATCCCATGACCCTGAGGTCATGACCTGAGCTGAAATCAAGAGTCAGATGCTTAACCGACTGAGCAACCGAGGCGCCCTGATAATTTTAAGGATATTTAAAGTTAACTTAAGATATAGTCAACCACGCCAAGATTTATATTAATGGCAAGATTAATCCCCCAATAAGCAAACAAGGACACCTGTGGAACAATTTGGTACTTGAAAAAGAAATGTTCCAGATAACAGTATTGGATCAGTGTTAAATTTCTTGATTTTGGTGCCTTATTCTTAGACAATACACACTGAACAATTTAACAATAGTTATCACGTCTTCAACTTTCTCTCAAATCATGAAAAAGAAATTCTTCATAGATGTAGGAGAGAGGAAGAAAGAATGATAAAACAAATGTGGAAATAACAGGGAATGTGAAGAATATATAAAAGTTCTCTGTACTATTATTGCATCTTTTCTGTAAAATTTGAAGTTGTTTCACAAAAAGGTTTTTTAATTAAAAAAATAAAAATTAAAAATAAATGTTACAAAGTAAACAGAGCCAACAACCACAGTTAAGAAAGCAACTAATTCAGAAAGGCATACAACAGGGAGATGTGACTAATGTTTACACAGAGAGTCATAGATTTAAATTCTAATCAGGGAGAATGAGTAAGCTCCTGCCCAGAATGAACACTGCATCACAGTATCAGAGTTGTATGAGAGTCCTCGCTCATCATCATTCAGGATTATAAACAGTGCTTTGAAATAGGTACACATTTTTGCTAGAAATTCAAATAGGTTTTCATCATACATTATTTCACTACAGTATAAAAGTTAGTATCATAACTATAAAGTTTCATAATGTCTCTGTGGGACCACATGCATTAGATTAGCAGTCTGATCAGCAGTCTCCACAGTAAAAACAAAGATTTTATTATGCTTCTCACATTAATATTAATAGGCTAGTATTGCGTATTAATGATACTAATATACTGATTATATAATGCTAATGTATTTTAATAGACTGCAGAGATCAGCACTAAACAAAAATTTCCCCCTGCTTTTGATGCATAATTCATATTATTTTTGGATGAAAATGATATTCAGCAGAAACAAATAACTGAGGTAGAAATATTTATTTATATATTAACAGTTTACCATTCTTCAGGTATAGTTTTAAATAAACAAGCCAGGGGGACACTTGAAAGTTGTTAAAAGAATAAATCTTAAAAGCTCTCATCACAAAAAAAAATTCTTGTTAACCATGTGTGGTGATGGATGTTAGCTTATTGTGGTAATCATTCTGCAGTATATACACATACCAAATAATTATGTTGCATACCTAAAACTAATACAATGTTATAGGTCAATTATATTTCAATTTTTTAAAATCCAGGGAATAGAAAAATTCTAGTATGTCATACATTAAAGCATAAATTCGAAATAACTTAAAAATACACATCTCCTAGATTCACACTCAAGGTTTTTTACCTCAATGAGCACAACCCCCACTATAAGCATATTTACAATTATATATGTACATGTGTCCAACTATAACATACATATCACCTATTATATTTAAATATATATATTTATAGTTTAAATATAGGAGTTCTAAGTTTAAAAAGGAGTTCTAAGAAGCCATTGCTTTATGTCATATACTCACACAAAAAGGATTATTATAATAGGAATACTCTTAATCCACCTCTGACTTACCAAAGATTTTCATTAATTCTGTAAAATATGTTAACTAATGTCCGTATTAACTAGCATCCTGAAAGCTACTCTCTGGCTACTTTTTGATACAACTGTGTTTTTTTTCTGATCTGCTGAGTTTAGAGTTTACCAAATGTTAGAGGTATTTCCAATCTGTTTCAGTTGTACTTGTTATGGTAAGTATGTACTTTAAATATTATTCATCATAAACTGACAGGAGTATAAAAAATAGAGTTGCTTCAGTGAGAACCAGGTTGAATAGAAAAATATGAAAAAGAAAAAAAAATATGAAAAAGACAAGTCACTAAAAAATTGGTATAGGGCAAAGACAGCAACTATTTCAGTGGCTTTATCTTTTTTTTTTTTAAAGATTTTATTTATTTATTTGAGACAGAATGAGAGAGAGAGAGCGAGCACATGAGAGGGGGGAGGGTCAGAGGAAGAAGCAAGCTCGCTGCCGAGCAGGGAGCCCGATGCGGGACTCGATCCAGGGACTCCAGGATCATGACCTGAGCCGAAGGCAGTCGCTTAACCAACTGAGCCACCCAGGCGCCCTCAGTGGCTTTATCTTTAGTAAAAACAGTAGTATTGTTATCCTAAAACTATTGTATTTATTAGGACAAAGCAAATCTGAAACAATATTAATGTTATTTTTTAAAAAACAAACTTTTCAACATAAAAAGATACAAATATTAAAGAAGTAAAAATCTAAATTTGAATAGGATGTATTAAACTCAGGATCTATCTTTTCTTAAAAACAAGATCTATACTCTTTGTTCACTGAAAAGGTGTAGAAACAATTACCAACTTAACTAGTGCCCAGACTGTTATTGCTAACTACCATTTTCTACTAAAAGTAATCACGGCTGTCTTGGAGAAACAGCTGACTTGTAGGTCTGGGGAACACAACATACAAGAAGAACCTAGGATATGTTCTTTACCACACAGCAAAGAAACTGTCAAAGACTTCTGGGGCACAGAAACCAACTTGAAGGTTCCCACTCTTCTGATTTGCCTCTTCTGTACTCCTTTTTTTTTCCAGGGTCTCCTATAGGCTCCTTGTTCTGCCGCTGACCAATAGACATTGGGTGGGGTTTTTTGTTGTTGTTGTTTTAAGATTTTATTTATTGGGGCGCTTGGGTGGCTCAGTCGTTAAGTGTCTGCCTTCAGCTCAGGTCATGATCCCAGGGTCCTGGATCGAGCCCCGTATCGGGCTCCTGCTTGGCGGGGAGCCTGCTTCTCCCTCTCCCACTCTCCCTGCTTGTGTTCCCTTTCTCGCTGTGTCTCTCTCTGTCAAAGAAATAAATAAAATCTTAAAAAAAAAAAGATTTTATTTATTTATTTGTGAGAGAGAGAGAGAGAGAGAGCACACAAGCACAAGCACAGGAGTGGTATAGGTAGAGGGAGAAGCAGGCTCCCCCGCTGAGCAAGGAGCCTGATTGGGACTCGATCCCAGGACCCTGGGATCAGGACCTGAGCCAAAGGCAGACACCTAAGTGACTGAGCCACCCAAGTGTCCCTGTTTTGTTTTGTTTTTAGGATTCCATTCTGGACTTATTTTGGTTGTTACTCTATTTCTGTCACATTTCTTTGCATAATCTTTTCTACTGACTAATTTTCAATACAAGGCATCTCTGCTATAAGATAACGAATTCATGAAAAAATCCTCAGGTTCTGCAAAACTGCACAGAGCTTATAGGAAAAATAGAGTTTGGGCAGTCTGCTCAAAACCTATGTAACTTTGTAATCTGAGTGATAGTAAAAACTATAAATGGTCCCAGAGACCTGATTTAGACAACCTAGGCAGGCATCTCATTATGAACAAAGAATGACACAGCAGATATTTAAAAGGCATAAAAATAAAGTGGAAAGAAGGGCAATACTTTAATCAGGGCAGGACCAACACGTGCAGAGACAAAGCAGGCAGAAGTGCAGCTATAAGTCTGCGGGGTTCTGCCCTTAAACATCCAAGTGTCAGGTGTAGGGAGTTCATCTTAGAGGTTGCCCAAAGAAGAGGTATTTAATTTTCCTAAAATACAGACAAGAGAATTCCTATTCACTGTACATCAACAGAGCTAAGCACTTTTTTCTGCCCAGTTGATTATATATTTATTGCCACTTACCCTATCTCCCCTTGCCTAGGAAAAAAAAACTGCATATGATCCAACACCTTTACATTATCCTAACATTATTTCACCATTTACCAATCCCTTATGAGCTAATTCATGTTACAGAAGCCCACGCTGTCAAGCATACTGTGCCTACACGAGTCCCAAACTTACACTTCTTGCCCAGGCAACACCCTGAGTTTCAGACTTGCATAACCAACACTTTTATTCAGACAAAACACACCCACATGGAGAGTTCACAGGCATTTCACATTTAACAAGCCCAAAATTAAACTCATCTCCCTTTACCCTTCCCAGCCCATACCCCCGCCATTCTTCCTCCAAAATCTTAGTGAACAGTCCACCACTGATTCCAGTGCCCAGTCTAGACCTGGAAGTCATGCTTGCTTCCTTCTCCTCTTTATCCCCCATGTCCAATCCCTCATCAAATCCCAAGTCTCCTCCTAAATATCTCCCATAAATCTAATATTTGGTTACTTCATTATCACTACCCTACTTCAAAATCACCATCTTTCATCTGGATCTCTGCAATCACTTCCTAAACAATCTCTTTACTTTCAATTCTAACCCCCTCCAATCTGTTCTTCACACAAAAGACTTATCATTCTAAAATGCAAGTCTGTTCAAGCCATCTCCCTACCTAAAAGCACTTAAAAGGCTCTCCTTACTGATTTCAGGATAAACTACTCAACCTATCTTATATAAGAAGACTGATCTGGTTTCTTGTTTACCTTTCTGGCCTTAGACTTCAACCACTATCTCCTTCATACTCCAAAATCCAGGCATACTGAACTTTACCCAAACATATATTCATTTTCTCATTTTCACACAGGCTGCTATCTTCTCATTTGCACACTGTCCTTCCATATTGCATGAACCCCTTGCACATGAACAGCAACCATATCACATTTCTCCACTATTCCCAACTTGTTCTTTCCTGGCTGCTTATATAACTTCCTCCAAGATGCTTCCCCTACACTATCCCCTTCAATAAAATACTCACACCTACTAACACAGCTGAGACTGGTACTCTTTTGTGTATTTCCAGAATACCTTGTACCTGCCTCTCTATACAAGAGGCCCCATGAGGAAAGAAACATATCTGCCTTGCTCACTATTTTACCCCCAGAGCCTAACCAGTATCTAGCACATAGCACATATCCAATAAGTTTTAATGGTTGGGTGAAATAGTTGAGAACAATCTCAAATAATAGCTAAAATCATAATGAACCTTAGTTAGTATTAAACCTCTGAGGTCTGAGTGATTCTAAAGGGCACATGCACCCCAGTGTTTATAGAAGCAATGTCACAATAGCCAAAATATGGAAAGAGCCCAGATGTCCATCAGCGGATAAATATAACTACCATATGATCCAGCAATTCCACTTCTGGACATATATCCAAATGAAAAAAAAAATCATCATCTCCAAGAGTTATCTGTACTCCCATGCTCACTGCAGCATTATTCTCCATAGTCAAGCGATGAAAATAACGGTCTACCCACAGATGAATGGATAAACAAAATGTGATGATATATAAATATATATATCCAATATATATATATTTATATATGTGTGTGTGTATATATGTGTGTGTGTGCGTGTGTATGTGTGTAAAGTCTAACTCATAGAGAGTAAAACGGTGATTGCCAGGGACTGGAGGGATGGGGGAAATAAGAAGAGACTGGTTAAAGGGTACAAACTTTCAGTTACAAGATGAATAAGGTCTGAGGTGGGGATCCTTTCACAATGTACTCGTATGTCAAATCATCACATTGTACGCTTTAAGTATATTACAACTTTACTTGTCAGCTATACCTCAATAAAAACCTGAAGAAAAAGAACATTAAACATTATGTCTAATCATAATTATGATTCTTATGTCTCTCATAAAAATATTCCAACTCACTGGACAAAGAAAGGTTGGTCATTCTAAAATCATTCTTTTACAGAGAGAGTAGCTTAGCATACATATAAGCCTATTATCAGGCTTTGTTAATAACTTCATTTTGATCTTTTGAAAGCTTCTTGGATATTCCATTAAAAATGGCTTGTCCCAGAGTGGGGGAAAGATGGCGGAGGAGTAGGGGACCCTATTCCAACCAGTCCCAGAATTGAGCTGGATGTCTACCAGACCACTCTGAACACCCATGAAATCAGCCTGAGATGTAAGAAGATAGAGCTGGATCTCTACAAACAGAATTATCGCAGGCAGTTGGTTCCGAGGTATGAAGCGGGGAGCCGTGATTCCCTGGGAAGATATCAGAGGATAAACGGCAGCAGGAGGGAGCCTGGTCGTGGGGATCCTACACTGCCCACAGACTCACAGACTGGTAGCGGCGGGGAAAGGACTTTAGGGCAGCACCTCAGACGGAAACCTGGAGCAGCGGGGCCACGTGCGTGAACTGGGGGCGGCTGGTGGTTTTAGAAGCACAAAGGGCAGAGATGTGCTCCGACCTGGAGGTGAGGGCTGGGAGCGCTGCTGGGGGCACACAACCCCGGACGCTGCAGTTTATAGCAGCACAGACAGAAACAGAGATAGTGTGGCCTGGAGAGCTCACTGAAGGACAGACTGCGATCTCTGCTCCGAGGCAGAAGGTTGGAAACAGTCTCTTCTGCTCTGACTCTCGGAAGAGACCCGGAAAGCCACCAGGGAAAGCCGCCAAAGAACAAAAGCCCCAAAAAACTGGTTTCCACTGAGCCCATCCCCCGCCACAGGGGGGCAGGGCAACTCCGCCCAAACAGGGTTGCCTGAGTAACAGCGTGGCAGGCCCCTCCCCCAGAAGACAGGCTGGGAAAACAAGAGGCCAGCAACCCTAAGGTCCCAAGAAAACAGGTGCATCTTGCTTGGGTTCTGGTCAATAATTTGGACTCTATACATTCCCTCAAACACCCATCAACAGAATGACTAGGAGGAGGAGCCCCCAAAAGAGAAAAGACTCAGAGATTATGACTTATGCTGCAGATTTACAAATGGATGCAGATATAACCAAGATGTCGGAGATGAAATTCAGGCTAGCAACTGTGAAGACAATGGCTAGAATGGAGAAATCAATTAATGGCAACATAGAGTCTCTAAGGGCAGAAATAAAAGGTGAATTGGCAGAACTTAAAAATGCTATCAATGAGATCCAATCCAATCTAGATAATCTAACAGCTAGGGTAACTGAGACAGAAGAGAGAATAAGCGATCTGGAAGACAGTATAATAGATAAAAAGGGAAAAGAGGAGGCCAGGGAAAAACAACTCAGAATCCATGAAAATAGAATCAGAGAAATAAGTGACACCATGAGGCGTTCCAACGTCAGAATAATTGGAATCCCAGAGGGAGTGGAGAGAGAGAGAGGGCTAGAAGATGTATTTGAGCAAATTGTAGCTGAGTACTTCCCTAATCTGGGGAATGAAACAAACATTCGAGTCCTAGAGGCAGAGAGGACCCCTCCTAAGATCAAGGAAAACAGGCCAACACCCCGGCATGTAATGGTAAAATCTGCAAATCTTAGAACCAAGGAAACCATCTTAAGGGCAGTTAGGGGGAAGAGATTCCTTACGTACAGAGGGAGGAACATCAGAATAATGTCAGACCTATCCACAGAGACCTGGCAAGCCAGAAAGGCCTGGCAAGACATATTCAGGGTACTAAATGAGAAGAACATGCAGCCAAGAATACTTTATCTGGCAAGGCTTTCAGTTAGAATGGATGGAGAGATGCAGAGCTTCCACGACTGGCAGAAGTTGAAAGAATATGTGACCACTAAGCCGGCCCTGCAAGAAATATTAAGGGGGGTTCTAGAAAAGGAGAAAGACCCCAAGAGTGATATACAACAGAAATTTACAGGGACAATCTATAAAAACAACGTCTTCACAGGCAACATGATGACAATTAATTCATATCTTTCAATAATCACTCTCAATGTGAATGGCCTAAACGCTCCCATAAAACGGCACAGGGTTGCAGATTGGATAAAAAGACAGGACCCATCCATATGCTGTCTACAAGAGACGCATTTTGAACCTAAAGATACATCCAGACTGAAAGTGAAGGGATGGAGAACTATCTTCCATGCCAGTGGACCTCAAAAGAAAGCTGGGGTAGCAATTCTTACATCAGACAAATTAGATTTTAAACTAAAGTCTGTAATAAGAGACACAGAAGGACACTATATCATTCTTAAAGGGTCTATCCAACAAGAAGATCTAACCATTGTAAATATCTATGCCCCCAACATGGGAGCAGCCATCTACATAAGCCAACTGTTAACCAAAATAAAGAGTCATATTGATAACAATATGTTAATTGTAGGAGACCTCAATACTCCACTCTCAGCAATGGACAGATCATCTAAGCAGAAAATCAACAAGGAAACAAGAGCTTTGAATGATACAGTGGACCAGATGGACCTCATAGTTATTTACAGAACATTCCACCCTAAAACAACAGAATACTCATTCTTCTCGAGCGCACATGGAACTTTCTCCAGAATAGACCATATACTGGGTCACAAATCAGGTCTCAACCGATACCAAAAGATTGAGATTATTCCCTGCATATTCTCAGACCACAATGCTCTAAAACTGGAACTCAATCACAAGAAAAAATTTGGCAGAAATTCAAACACTTGGAAGCTAAAGACCATTCTGCTCAAGAATGTTTGGGTCAACCAAGAAATCAAAGAAGAAGTTAAACAATTCATGGAAATCAATGAAAACGAAAACACATCGGTCCAAAACCTGTGGGATACTGCAAAGGCGCTCCTAAGGGGGAAATACATAGCCATCCAAGTCTCACTCAAAAAAATAGAAAAATCCCGAATTCACCAACTAACTCTACACCAAAAGAACTAGAGAAAAAGCAACAAATGACGCCTAAGCCACGCATTAGAAGAGAAATAATTAAAATTAGAGCAGAAATCAATGAATTAGAAACCAGAAACACAGTAGATCAGATCAATGAAACTAGAAGTTGGTTCTTTGAAAGAATTAATAAGATTGATAAACCACTGGCCAGACTTATCCAAAAGAAGAGAGAAAGGACCCAAATTAATAAAATTATGAATGAACGGGGAGAGATCACCACTAACACCAAGGAAATAGAAACAATTATTAGAAATTATTATCAACAACTATATGCCAATAAACTGAGCAATCTGGATGAAATGGAGGCCTTCTTGGAAACCTATAAGCTGCCAAGACTGAAACAGGAAGAAATTGACAACTTGAATAGGCCAATAACCAGTAACGAGACTGAAGCAGTGATCAAAAACCTCCCAAAAAAACAAGAGTCTAGGGCCTGATGGAATCCCTGTGGAATTCTACCAAACATTCAAAGAAGAAATACCTATTCTACTGAAGCTGTTTCAAAAAATAGAAACAGAAGGAAAACTTCCAAACTCATTCTATGAGGCCAGCATTACCTTAATCCCCAAACCAGGCAAAGACCCCATCAAAAAGGAGAATTTCAGACCGATATCCCTGATGAATATGGATTCCAAAATCCTCAACAAAATCCTAGCTAATAGGATCCAACAATACATTAAAAGGATCATCCACCACGACCAAGTGGGATTTATCCCCGGGATGCAAGGGTGGTTCAACATTTGCAAATCAATCAATGTGATAGAACACATTAATAAGAGGAGGGAGAAGAACCATATGGTTCTCTCAATTGATGCAGAAAAAGCATTTGACAAAATACAACATCCTTTCCTAATTAAAACTCTCCAGAGTATAGGGATAGAGGGAACATTCCTCAAGCTCATAAAATCCATCTATGAAAAACCCACAGCGAATATCATCCTCAATGGGGAAAAGCTGAGAGCCTTTCCCTTAAGATCAGGAACAAGTCAAGGGTGCCCCCTCTCACCACTGTTGTTCAACATAGTACTAGAAGTCCTAGCAACAGCAATCAGACAACAAGAAGAAATAAAAGGTATTCAAATTGGCAAAGAAGAAGTCAAACTCTCTCTTTTCGCAGACGACATGATACTTTATGTGGAAAACCCAAAAGACTCCACCCCCAAATTACTAGAACTCATCCAGCAATTCAGTAATGTGGCAGGATACAAAATCAATGCACAGAAATCAGTTGCTTTCTTATACACTAACAACGCAACTGTAGAAAGAGAAATTAAAGAAACGATTTCATTTACAATAGCACCAAAAACCATAAGATACCTTGGAATAAACCTAACCGAAGAGGTAAAGGATCTATACTCTAGGAACTACAAAACACTCATGAAAGAAATTGAAGAAGACACAAAAAGATGGAAAAATATTCCATGCTCATGGATCGGAAAATAAACATTGTTAAAATGTCTATGCTACCCAGAGCAATCTATACCTTCAATGCCATCCCGATCAAAATTCCAATGACATTTTTCAAAGTGCTGGAATAAACAATCCTAAAATTTGTATGGAATCAGAAAAGACCCCGAATCACCAAGGAGATGTTGAAAAAGAAAAACAAAGCTGGGGGCATCACGTTACCCGATTTCAAGCTATATTACAAAGCAGTGATCACCAAGACAGCATGGTACTGGCACAAAAACAAACAAACAGATCAATGGAACAGAATAGAGAACCCAGATATGGACCCTCAACTCTATGGTCAAATAATCTTTGACAAAGCAGGAAAAAACATGCAATGGAAAAAAGACAGTCTCTTCAATAAATGGTGCTGGGAAAATTGGACAGCCACATGCAGAAGAATGAAACTCGACCATTCTCTAACACCATTCACAAAGATAAACTCAAAGTGGATGAAAGACCTCAATGTGAGACAGGAATCCATCAAAATCCTAGAGGAGAACATAGGCAGTAACCTCGTGGACATCGGCCACAGCAACTTCTTTCAAGATACATCTCCAAAAGCTAGTGAAACAAAAGCAAAAATGAACTTTTGGGACTTCATCAAGATAAAAAGCTTCTGCATAGCAAAGGAAACAGTCAACAAAACAGAGGCAACCCACAGAATGGGAGAAGATATTTGCAAATGACACTACAGATAAAGGGCTGGTATCCAAGATCTATAAAGAACTTCTCAAACTCAACACCCAAAAAACAAATAATCAAGTCAAAAAATGGGCAGAAGATATGAACAGACACTTCTCCGAAGAAGACAGACAAATGGCTAACAGACACATGAAAAAATGTTCATCATCATTAGCCATCAGGGAAATCCAAATCAAAACCACACTGAGATACCACCGTACACCAGTTAGAATGGCAAAAATGGACAGGGCAAGAAACAACAAATGTTAGAGAGGCTGTGGAGAAAGGGGAACACTCTTACACTGTTGGTGGGAATGCAAGTTGGTACAGCCACTTTGGAAAACAGTGTAGAGGTGCCTCAAAAAATTAAAAATAGAGCTACCCTATGACCCAGCAATTGTACGCCTGGGTATTTACCCCAAAGACACAGATGCAGTGAAAAGAAGGGCCATATGCACCCCAATGTTCACAGCAGCAATGTCCACAATAGCCAAACTGTGGAAAGAGCCGAGATGCCCTTCAACGGATGAATGGATAAAGAAGATGTGGTCCATATATACAATGGAATATTACTCAGCCATCAGAAAAGATGAATACCCAACTTTTACATCAACATGGATGGGACTGGAGGAGATTATGCTAAATGAAATAAGTCAAGCAGAGAAAGTCAATTATCATATGGTTTTACTTATTAGTGGAACGTAAGGAATAACATGGAGGACATTAGGAGAAGGAAGGGAAAAATGAAGGGGGGGAAATCATAGGGAGAGATGAACCATGAGAAACTATGGACTCAGAGAAACAAACTGAGGGTTTTAGAGGGGAGGGGGGTAGGGGGATGGGTTAGCCCGGTGATGGGTATTAAGGAGGGCACATACTGCATGGAGCACTGGGTACTATATGAAAACAATGAATCATGGAACACTACAGCAAAAACTAATGATGTATTATATGGTGACTAACATAACAAAATTTTAAAAAATAAAAATAAATAAAAATAAAAAATGGATTGTCCCTGGGGTGCCTGGGTGGCTCAGTCGGTTAAGCGTCTGCCTTTGGCTCAGATCATGATCCCAGGGTCCTGAGATCAAGCCCTACATTGGGCTCCCTGCTCAGCAAGGAGTCTGCTTCTCCCTCTCCCTCTGTGTGTATGCTCTCTAGCTCTCTCTCTCTCTCTCTAGCTCTCACTCTCTCGAATAAATAAAATCTTAAAAAATTAATATACAAATTAAATAAATAAAAATGGCCTGGCCCAAGGGTGCCTGGATGGCTCAGTTGGTTAAGCATGCGACTCTTGATTTTCACTCAGGTCATGATCTCAGGGTCGTGAGACTGAACCCCATGTCAGGCTCTGAGCTGGGCATGGAGCGCACTTAAGGTTCTCTTTCTCCCTCTGCCCTGCCCCTCCCTAAGTGTGGAAAGAAAGAAAAGAGAAAAGAGAAAGAAAAGAAAAAAGAAAAAGGCATGGCCTATGCTTGTCTCTGTGTTTTCATTAAACAATGTAAACACATTAAAGAATACTATAACTTTTTTAAAATCAAGAGATTTAAATGATGTGGTGGGGGGGAGTAAGCTGAACTCAAAAGTTTCTTTAAAAATCTTCTTTAACTGGGGCGCTTGGGTGGCTCAGTCGTTAAGCATCTGCCTTCGGCTCAGGTCATGATCCCAGAGTCCTGGGATCGAGCCCCATGTCAGGCTCCCCTGCTCAGCGGGGAGCCTGCTTCTCCCTCTCCCACTCCCCCTACTTGTGTTCCCTCTCTCGCTGTGTCTCTGTCAAATAAATAAAATCTTTAAAAAAAAAAAAAAAACTTCTTTAGCTTAGCTAAATCATTGCATCTCTTCTTTCATAAAGTCTTAAGTCCTTACATAACTAATGAGTATTACAAAAAACCCAGTATTTTATAATAAAAAAATGGTTTCTTAAAATGTCATCTATTCAATTATCACTAAAACAATACTTTTTAAAAGTGAAGATACAACTATTATCTCACAGACGTTTGTAGTACATTAATATAATTCAATCTTTGAGGGCTGTTAATTCTTCTCATTAAAAAAGGACATGTCTCAATGACATTTATGAGTGGTTAAACTTAATCTGATTCAGTTATTGAGCACTAGTCAATTTTCCATGTGGCAAGCTTATGTCCCACAAAGTCACGTGGGTATTGTCTACCCTCACTCTTCCCATTCCAATGCCCACTTCTCTATTCATTAGAACATACCCCTTTCTAAAGTATGCCTTACAACTTTAAATTTTCCATTATTTTGATTACAAAACCTTTTGCTAGCAGCATCTTACTACTTTGAGACACACAACAATGCCATATTACACTCATATTTTGAGTTGGCTTGGGGGAGCTAACCTCATCTCTGTTGTAAAATGCATTTTGGGGGAGAAGAGAAAAGAAGAAATGGAGAAAAGAAGAAAGGAAGGAAGAAAGAAATTTGAAATATCTTTAAACCCAATTCAGTTGAGAGGGAAATAGGGGTGGTACCACACATACAGAGTAAAAATTTAAAGACTCTTCTGTTCTATATCTACTAAAAATTAATATTGATTTTTAATCATTTGTCTTTCTATATATATTAACTTGAGAAAATATGAATTCAGATATTTAAAAATAAAGGGGAAAGGAATTAAAAATCTTTCTGAGAAACACAATGAACTATTCTTTCACATTTTTATTCATTAAAAAATTGTTTATCTCTTACAGAAACATTGGAATGACATAATCTCAAGTAATTTTGATCAGCCAAGTGAAGAAACACTCAGAAACATTCATTTTTATTTTACCAAAGACCAAAATATTGAGTAAATGGTTGAATCTGAAATCTGAAACATAATGGAATCTAGCCATACCTTCTACAAAGTGCTGTGCTACTTACTCCTCACTGATAGATAACAAAAGATGGTAAAGCTGTTCTTGTCCTTGATGGAAAAAAACTTTTTCTATAGTAAAAAGAAAAAAAAATACAAAAACAAAAACAAGCTCTATGGTGCCATCTTTTGGACTGTTCAAGTTTAACAAAATTCCTTCTTACATTATAAGAAACAATTTATGGATCAGTATCAAGATAAAAACAATTACTATTTGTACACCTTAAGCCATATTTGCTCTATCTTATTCTAAACTTCTGTATTAGGATTTAAGATATATTTATATTGAATAGTTTTATATAATATTAAAATTCTACTAACAATTCTGAAAATAAAGCCTTTTTGAGTAACACACTACATGTTCTCAACACCTTGTGGTAGTGGCTCCTAAAGTGAGTCACCCCCACTATCACCAGCATCATCATCTGGGAACTTGTTAGAAATGCAAATTCGGGTGATGGGTATTGAAGAGGGCACGTGCTGTGATGAGCACTGGGTGTTATACTTAACTAATGAATCACTGAACACTACATCAGAAACTAATGATGTACTACACAGTGGCTAACTGAACATAAAAAAAAAAAATGCAAATTCTTGGACCACACTTCAAATGGACGAAACTGAAATGAGGGTGGGAGGAGTCTGATTTCAACAAGCCCTCAGAGTGATTCTGATACAAGCTAACCCGTGAAAAACCATGTCCCACAGGATTTTGAAAAAGGTCCACAGGTAATAGTTAAGAATCACTAGCAGATCAGCGGTTCATAACCTTTGCTACACACTGGGATCACCAAAGAGCTTTAAAAATACTTTGGTCCCACGCCAGTACCTGATTTAATAGTTCTGTGAGGTGAGTAAAGCCTGGACAATGGAACCTGTAAGTCTCGCAAGGGATTCTAAAATGCAGCCAAGGTTGAAAGCCAGTATCTAGAGGATTGTATTTTCAAAAGGAAGAGTTCACTAAGAGTCTTAGTTAAGCGGAGTTTGAAATGAGACATGAAAAGCTAGCCTTCAAAACCAAGATACATTCAAAATATCGTTACAAAAAAAAAAAAAAAAAAAAGAACTGGTTCACTTCAAGTCTGTAAATTTTACATTTTCAAAGGCTACATAAGAAAATACATACTGTACATTTCTGGTTGTTGAGAGGGTTAAAAAAAAAAAAAAGAGGACATGATAGCCTTTAACCTTATAGACCATCTAATATATCTGGGCTTATTTCATAATAAGTAACAAAGTATAAATGCCAAATTTGGGGTACAGATTGAATGCAGAAGTCAACGGAAGAAGAAATCACATCTAATCATAGTAGTATTTAAGACTGTCAAAAAATAGATTAGAACTTCAGTCTTTAAGAATGAATTACACAGGGGTGCCTGGGTGGCTCAGTCGTTAAGCGTCTGCCTTCGGCTCAGGTCATGATCCCAGGGTCCTGGGATCAAGCCCAACATTGGGCTCCCTGCTTGGCAGAGAGCCTGCTTCTCCCTCTCCCACTCCCCCCGCTTGTGTTCCCTCTCTGTGTGTCTCTCTGTCAAATAAAATCTTTAAAAAAAAAAAAAGAATGAATTACATAAAGAGTATTTGTAAGGCACGTAGGTGGGCAGACCTGATGGGAGAAAAGACACATAGGGGGTTGCTGGATTTTTGGGGGGGGGGGGGGGGGCTGATAATAATGTAACATAAAAGAACCTTGCTCACTGAGGGATTTCTCATGACTTGACTATTTTGTCAATTTTCCCAAGGATGGTACATAACTGATACCATTCTAGAAACACAAGACAGATATAAGAGAAGTTAATTCATTACATACAATGGATGCCTTGTGGCATGGTTTTCACACTTAACATGACCCAGAATCACTTGGAGGGCTTGTTAAAACAGACTGCTGGGCCCCACCCTCAGAGTCTGACTCTGAGGTAAGGCCCCAGATTGTGTATTTCTAACAAATCCTTAAATGCTGCTGATACTGCTAGTGCAAAAATAACACCTTGAAAACCATTGCCTTAGGGCACTAAGACTTAATTCTCTGGTGGTATTCTCATTAAGGCTGATTATCAAGTATATTTTCATTTTTATTTTGAAAGTCATTCACACTCATTAAATACAGAAAACAGACCAGTAGAAAGAAGCAGCATCACCCTTACTCCCTCCATTCAAGGCAACATTATCTTGGTATGTTTTACTGCACTCTTCTCTGAAGAAATAAATGGAGTATTCTTGACTGAAACATACATAGGAATGTATGCAAACACCGTACCAACTGATACATGTCATGGAGGCCAAAAGGCAGTCAATTCACTCAGATGTAGTATGCTAGAGCAATAATTCTTCTCAGGCTCCTATGAAAAAGTGGAATTTCTGCTCACTGATAGTAAAAAAGGGCAGTTCACCAATACTTTCATATCAAAATTAGTCTTGTGTTATTAAACTTGAGTGATCTCTTGGTCAACTAGACCAAGTATTTATTGAAATATTTTCAATAATGGTATGTCAGCAACATATTTTCTAAGCCCTTTCATTTCTGAGAATATTTTTCTTTTACAATTATACTAAATGACAACTTGGTTGGGTAGGAAACTCTTAACGACTTGATTTCACAACTTTCTCAATCCATTGACTTCTGGCACTTAACAAACTCTGAAACCAGAACTGATTTACATTCCTTGGTATATAACTTGTATTCACTAACCACTCTTTCACCCCTACTCCCTAGCCTGAACACTTAGTTTTTTCCTCAAAGCTTGTAATTTAGAAAAACTTACCTAAGCTTTTATCTAGATGAGGATCTCTTTTCAATGATTTTATCTGAAAGAGTGTGTTTCTCTTAATTATACATACCACAAGTTTGAGAGTTTTTTGTTTCTAATTAAAGAAAGTCATCTTTATATCGGGCCATTATTTTTATTCCAAGTGCTAGATTTACTTTCCATGAAATATCATTCCTTTGTTGGGTTCCCAGTATCCTTCTTTTGCCTTAATTACCTCAAAAGTTTCTTCTCATTATTTTCATTCTTGTCCTTTTACGATTAGTGCTTTTCAAGTTTGTCCTCCACAGATACAGCTTCATTATCTGTAATATTAAATTCAACTCCTTCTAATCTATTGCCCTAAGGGGAACGTCAGTTTTGCTATTCCCCTCACCCTTCCTTATGTTGCCTGTTGCCCTTTCATCTGAGCTTATTGTCTCCTGATGGGCTATCTTTCCTATTTCATGGAAGCTACATCTTTTTAAGTGTTATTAAATATGCCCAATGTTGTTTTTATCTTCATTTTTCCTGCTTCCTTTCACATTCACAGGGCAGCTCTTCCTTCAACATTTCAATTATTTTCCTTCCCCTTATTCTGCAGTATTTTTTCAGATTTTTTTTTTTTTCAGTATTTTCCTCATGGTAACACTTCCTTGACAAAGAAAGCATAATCAACTCATGTTCAGTAAATGTTAACGAGCCAAGAGGTACACGTTGCCCCTTCATCCTGCTTTCTAACCACAGCTGCTAGTGGAATCCCTTCCCAAAATGACATGCAAGATCTAAGCAACTCCCAGTGCCCAAGAGGCTTTATCTAGTTTGGTTCTATCAGAAAAAGAGGGGGGCTTCTTGTACTCCCAATGACTAAATCTCTGAGACCCTGAACGTGGTATCTTTGAAATTCTTCCCTTCGGCCTCCTACTACCCACCTAAATCCTACCTTTTCCTGCCATGAAGACCCATTCTGACCTCTCACTTCTTTAAAGGCTTGTCTTTGGCATAGCTAGTGTCATATAATTTTCCCCTTTTCTGTTATTATTCCATGTTTTTCCAACTCTACATCAAGTTATTCAAGGCCAGAAACATTTAAGACTTCTTTGAAATTACACAGAAATAAAATACTTTGTCAATTAATAAGAAATGCATTTTCAGAGAACTTCATAAAGTATCCAGACACTTTCACTAAGGTGAGATTTTGTGTAATAGATACAATTTAGGCAAACACATCCCCAAGACTCAGTCTAAGAATCCCTTAACATTCCAGTTTCTTTTCTGAAGCTTTTGGAAGCAGTTTACTTTTAAGTAGAAAAAGGGCTCTATGTAACAACAGCAACAGAAAATTCAATCCATTCTGTTGGTTAAAAAAGCTTGCTAATTCAAGAAGCTAAAATAGTATATAACATAATTAAGAACATATTCTTTTGGGTGGAGATCATCTAAAAGTGTTATAAGCAAATACTATATCCTAAACCTGCAAGGATCCAAAATCCAAACAGGATTTTGTTTCAATGAGTTCTACTATATTACATTCATCGCCTCACTTCTGATCAATAATGATTATTTTTAGTAAACTCACATATCAATGATGAGAGTAAGGTAGCCTACTTACCCCACCCATTGTAATTCCATGAATAAGTGCAACATATGGTTTCTGGCAAGAACCTAAAAAACAAAACAAAACAAAACAAAAAACAGAGCTATAATTAATTACAATGTTTAAAATACATTCACTTTTCCAAAAATCTCATGTTACATGAAATCTGAATAATTTCTTTAGGAAATTTTTGCAAGAAATACCAAAGTGGCTAAATATACGGCTTCTAAAATACGTTCTTTTTAAAATGTCAATCCCTACACAATCCTGTCTATTATCATTTAACAACTCTTCAACTTAAATGAAAGCCTTTTATAACTCAGCTATTGAAAAACATAATTAAGATTTACCTTATAAGCCATGGATGTTATGTACACAGTTGTATTTTAAGGAACCTAATTTGTTTTCAATACAAAGAGAAGTGCAGCATACAGTAAAAAGCAAGGACTGGGAGTTAGAAGACCCAGATTCCAGTCTCATCTTTGTCATTAACTGGCAAATCAACTATATTCAATATATATACTGGCATGAGATATACACACACACAAACACACACACACACGCAAATACGGCAATTCAATATATATACTAGCATTAGGTATATACACATTTATACACACACGTTAATGTATTGTATATGTGCATATCATATGTATGTATATGATTTATAGGTAAGTTTCCTCATCTATTAAATAATGAGATTAAATATACGGTCTCAGAAGTGCCTTTCAGCTCAAAAATTCTGTAAAATTTTACTGTGTTCCTTTTCCTTTTTTCTTTTTCCTCTGAGAGGGACAGTTGCTTATAACATAACAAAAATGTAAATCACTGAGCTTCTGTTACTGCTTGTTGCCAATACTACTTCCTTACTGAAGACCAGTATAAAAATTCAGTTTTTTGGGTTTCTGTTATGGACTTTTTTTTTTTTTTTTGATTGTAGTAGACACACAATATTACATTAGTTTCAGGTGTACAACATAGTGATTCAACAAGTTTATATACATTATGTTATGCTCACCACAAATGTCACCATCCAATGCCATTATAATACCATTGACTATATTCCCCATGCTGTACCTTTTATTCCTGTGACTTACTCATTCCATAACTGGAAGACTGTATTGCTCACTCCCCCCTTCACCCATTTTACCTATCCCTCCACTTCCCTCCCCTCCGGCAATCATCAGTTTGTTCTCTGTATTTACAGGTCTGTTTTCTGCTGTCTGTTTATTCATTTTTTTTTAGATTCCACATATAAGTGAAATCATATGGTATGTCTTTCTCTGACTCATTTCACTTAGCATAATACCCTCTAGATACATCCCGTGTTGTCACAAATGGCAAGATCTCATTCTTTTTTATGGCTGAGTAATATTCCATGCAATGTGGAAGGATAAAACTGCAGTTTCAATCCATCTAGCAGTTCTGTATTTCCAGCTTGCCAAATGAGCCATCAAGTCACAATTCTAGAATGAGCTTCACTCATATTTGCCAGTTTGCAACATCTATAGCCTTCAATCTTGAACTATAATTCCCTTCAATCTTGAACTGTAATTCCCTAGGAAACTATAATTCCCTAGAAACTATGGAAAGAAATTTCTCTATTGATTGGGATGGAGATACATACACACACCCCATTTCAGCTATATATACATATATCTCAGATATAAAATATTAGAAGCTAACTGATGCAGGGAATAAAGCCAGAATCTGTCAAATTCCTTATTAAACACAATATATCATTACAATGTATAGAAATTAAACCTTGAAGACTTTCTCTCTGTATATTAATATTTAACCAAACTCTTTAAACTTCTTAGAGGTTTTCTCCCATCTCCTTTTATTTAGTATAGAACTGCACTATATAGTAGCCACTAGACAAATGTAGCTATTGAAATTAAATTTCTTGCTCACACTAGCCCCATTTCAAGTTCTCATTAGCCACATGAATAAGCCACTCTAAGTAAACCTGATACGTAGAATTTTAGACTTAAAGAAGTGAGAGATATCCATTCAATCTGGCTCACTGAGCTAAATCAAGAAGTAGCCTTTTTCCCCACGCCTACTTCAAATACATAGTAATTCTATGGAAAAAAAAATTTTTTTTAATGTACATCCAAGTTCAAAGCCAAACAAAGGAAATCCACCAGTGCCAGAATAAACTCAAAATCAATAGCTGAGTGAAGCTACAGCCAGTGACTGAGAGTGAACGTGTATTTGATTTGAGTCAGAAATAAATTCTGGCCCACATAACTTACGAAATGGACTACCTGCATAAAAGTTCATCCTAGGGAACTATTAGATTCACAAAACATGATTAGAAAAACCATCTGCTGAGCCAGGAAGTGAATAAATTCCTTCCAAGAAAGGGAGAGAAAAAGCCAAAGAAAGTGGATGCTCAAGCAGATAATAAGCACCACCACTACCACAGAACAAAAAAACTCCCCTAACAAATTTGTAATAGAAGTAATATCTGTAACTTGGTAAAAATGTGCCTACAAAATGATTATACTAAAAATTGAAAGTTTAAAAGCTTTCCTATGGACATCAGAAATAAGACAACATATAATCATTCAACATTACAATGGAGGTCCCAGCCAAAATATAAGAAAAGTCATAATATAAAGACTGGAGAGACAGAAGTGAAAAAAATTATGTGCAGATGGTATAATTGCCTATGTAGAAAAGCCAAGAGAATCTACAGAAATATCATTAGAATAACAAATTTCAGCAGGGTTGCAGGATAGAAGAACAAACTCTAAAATCCAAAGCACTTCAATATGCCAAAAACAGTAAATTACAAAATGTAACAGTAAAATTACCATTAAATATTCTAATAAAAAAAGTAAGCTACCTTAGAATAAAACTTAAAAAAAAGGCAGCAACATCTTTATGGATAAAGTTACAAAACATTATTAAAGGACATAAAAACTCAAATCTGATTAAAAGTTCCAAACTGGTTTAGGGTGATAGTTACACAAGTTTACTAAAAGTTATTGAATTATATATTTGAAATGGGTGAGTTTTATGGTATGTAAATTATGATTCTGCAAGTTTTTAAGTCTGCATAAATAAAGAGATATGCCACATGCATAGACAGGAAGACTCAATATGAAAGATGTCAATTCACCCTAAATTAATCTATAATTGTCATTCCAATCAAAACCTCAATGGAATCTTCTGTGGAGCATGAAAAAATAATTCTAAAACTCATATGGAAGATCAAAAGCCCAAGAGCAACCAAGACAATTCCAAAAGAAAACAAGAGCAACTTATACTGCCAGACAGAAACATATCTTAAAGCTGTAATAAGGGAGACATTGTAGTTTCATCATTAAGTACAAACAGACCAGTGAACAAAGTAGCCCAGAAACAGACCAAGTTGCATATAAGAACTTGATATATGACAGAGGTATCATTAAAATCAGTGAAAAAGGCATGAACGTTATAATAAAAGGCATTACAACATCTGGCTTTCTAGCTGAAAAATAAAAGTTAAATGATGTCACATGCAAAAAACAATTCCAAGTACATTAAAGACTTAGAGTATAAAGAAGCAAAATATCGAAGCTATTAAAAGAAAATATGAGAACATCTTAATAACCTCAGTGTTACTAAGTGGGTTTTTTTTAAATGCAAAAAAGCAGAAATCATATAGGAAAACAATGGATACATTTCAACTCATCAAATAAGAACGTGTATATACCAAAAGATAAAGTAGCAAAGAGAAGTGTTCTTATAGTACATATAATCTACAAAAGTGAGGAATCCAGAATATATAAAGACCTATACCATCAATAAGAAAAAGACAAACAATCCAACAGAAAGATGAACAAAGGATGAGAAGAAAATCTAAATATGTAGCAAAAATACTAAGTATGGTCTAGTAGGATACACTAAAAATTAATGACAATGGTTACTTCTTAAGAAGAGATAATGGTTGCTTCTGGGGAGAGAAAAAAAAATGGCACTGAGGAAAGCAACAAAGTGTACTGAAGTTTAAAACCTGTAGTATTATATTTCTTTCAAATAAATCTTAAAACATCAAGCAAAAATAAAATATTAATGTCTGTTCATCCTGGCTGGTGGGAACATAACTATTTATTATCTTATTCCCTGCAATTTAACATTTGAAACACGTTTGATAAAAAGTACTGCTTCACTTCCAGTGAAATCTGGAACATCAACTATGAAGACACTTTCATCCCAGAGTTCCTCAAGAATTAAGAAATGGTATTTCATTTTACATAGAAAACTGAGACCCAAGTTTTCTGTTTTCCAAGAAAGCCAGTTGTATGATCAGAATCCATGTTTTCATATTGACTGTAGGACAAATAGTAATTAAATATAGCTTACTAATATTAAAGTGTGAATTGTCCTGGAATGAGCCGAATAATCAGCTTTACTTATGCCTGACATATAGTACATAAAAGAGTAAATAAGAGTGTCTGATATTTTTAACAATTAATATTGTGCAGCTTATTTCTTGATTCCATTTTCAAAGCTCTCAGTGGAACACACGTACCAATGGCATTGTTCAGCATATATTCTTCTCTAAAGAAATCTTGAGCTATCTTCTGGTTTGCCTTTCCAGCTTCGGAGATCGCTACAAGAAAAAAAAAAAAGGAAGGAAGGAAGGGGAAAAAGGAAAGATTACGAATTTTTTAAAAAGTGCTTTCTAGTGGGGCGCCTAACTGGCTCAGTTGGTAGAGCATGCCAGCTCTTGATCTCAGAGTTGTGAGTTCAAGCTCCATGATGGGTATACAGATTACTTAAAAATAAAATCTTTTTTTAAAAAAAGTGCTTTCTAGTTAATACAAAGAGAATAAATTTAAAATATTGTGATATTAAGTCCTGGGAAACTCTAGAATGGTTTGTTAAAGTTTTGAAGTGTCCATGCCACAGACACAGTTAGCCCTAGATCCATGGTCCATTGTCAAAACTTCAAGGCAAAAATTCTTAAGGACTTCTTAAAAAGTGTTACACCTCATTTAGAACTTATATATTGCTACAAAATTCATTTTGACTCTTCTCTGTAGCACTTGAATAAACATTTGCTGGATATACATTTCAGTGGTAATATGGCTTAACACAAAGCACATTATACATACAGAAAAATATAAGTACATGTGTGCATGTGTGTACATACACTCCCAGCTCTACAATATATTTCATCTAGTCAAGTATTTCTGCCACATTCATTTCACCATAAAACATTTATTGAGCATCTACTGTATTCCTATTCCAGTCAATGGTATGACTACTATCAAACCATTCTCTTCCATACACTGCAAGCTCATATCCTTGTGTCTTTAAATCTTAGGAGAATTATCTATTAAAATACAAATTAAAATATAAACATATTTCTTCTTCTATGGGAAATAGTTACATAAAAATTACTGACTACAGATTTTTAGACTGATTTTAGAAGTCTGATATATCCGCCTTCAAAATGTTCCAAATGTTCACTTCTTTTCCTGGATTTTAAAAGAAAGATTTGGTGTCTATTTTTGTCCTTCTGGGGATTTCACTGATATATGTACACCCCCAAACCCTCATCTATTGTTTCTTATTCAGTCCTTACCACTACTTAGCAATTCTAAAAGGACAAGAGTGCAAATTATAATGCCTATGGAATGAAGCTCTTTTACCTCAAAAATCATCTTTGATTTACTCTTTTATTCTAATCAATTAGTTCCACAGAAGTTAAAATAAATTACATTCATAATCACATTTAAAAAATGTTTTTCTGAGTGCCCGTTTATCATCTTGGACTATGATCTTTAAAGCAACTAAATTTCCTGGAATTGAAGACCACGGCTTTATACACATTAACTAAAATAAATCTGTAATTTGTAACTGTATTTCCAAACATCAATATAGAGTTACACCTATATGCAAAAATAGCTCACAGAAGAAGCTAAAAACAATACATAAGGCTCTGCCCATCCGTAAACTGACAAGATCACAGACCCAACTCCAGAAGAAAGGTTAGCTTCATGCTGGAAAACAATATTTTAAAAATATTCATGTTGTGGGCGAAACAAATCCAAACACAATTCGGTTAACAAATCTATCTAAGCAATTAAAAAATTTAAGAATTAAAAATAGAATAAAAATTGATAGAATTAAAACATTAAAATTCAGTTACTTTAAATGTAATAGGTATCTGAAATTATGTCCTAAATCAAGCTTGTTTCTTCCCATTCCAAATATAATGGTTTATGTAAACTTGTAAATTTGGAAAATAGATCAATCCAAACCATACTGCCTTTAACACAATACAAAAATATATATATATTTATATATACGTGTATAGAGATATATAGATATACACATACACATATATATACACACATACAAATACAAAAAAAAAAAAAAAACAAAGAAAAAACCACCCCTGGACTCTAATCAGTTCCATAACAAAAATACAAAATGCAAAAACAGTTTTCAGTATATATAAAATACTGACAACCAGTGGTGAGAGGTACATGACTTTGATCCTGAGACCAAACATTTCTTCTCTTTTGTCTTTAATAGTTAAATGTATACAGATTGACCTAAAGAACTAGAAAAGAAAATATTTTTATCCCATCTCGGCATGTTAACTTAAACACCCGTAAAAATATATTAACAACAGGATGAATTTTATA
This sequence comes from Neomonachus schauinslandi, assembly GCF_002201575.2. Taxonomy (NCBI): domain Eukaryota; kingdom Metazoa; phylum Chordata; class Mammalia; order Carnivora; family Phocidae; genus Neomonachus; species Neomonachus schauinslandi. The sequence continues at coordinate 149,479,723 of NC_058405.1, forward strand.
ATTAAGTACATTCTTGCTTTGGGATCATGCACTGGGGGAAAGCACAGGCACAGTCAAGGAAACATGTGAAGGAATGTCATATCTGGAGAATGACAAGTCACTCAACATGGCCAGATTGTCAGGTTATAGGACAAATTAAACTGAACATCAGCTAACCTAAAATAAAAAGTGGACTCACATAACAGGACATTTTGTTTAGGATGATTCAGGGAGAAAGACAGGATATATGAAGGGCACATATGTAGTTTAAAAAAAAAAAAAGCTATTCTCATTTTTCTAATATTTAACTACAATGGCTAAGTCATTATAACAAAAAAAAATTCTTAGATATAAAGCAAATTACAAAGTATTACAAAAATTTCCTATTAGTTTTATCAGTCTATTGGAGGGAGGGAAACATTTAGGTTGGGGGGGTAGTTTTTACCTCTGATATCACCCCCAGCACAGAAAGCCTTTCCACCAGCTCCTTTTATAATGATCAGGAAAGTTTCAGGATCTTGTTCCCAATTCTATCCAAAAGAAAAAGTAAAAGATGGTAAAAGCATATTATAAATACTAACTACAAAAAAAATCTATATGCATATATATGCATACATATGTACATATATACATCTATATAGATAGATATGTATCAATACATATAAAGTACCAGCTTTATAAAGTACATCCAGAAGAATGGATCCCAACTTCATTTTCTTTTCTGACATAAATTAGACACTATCTCAACAAGTTGCTAGATGAATACATCTTGTGATCCAAATTGCATGATGGCATCTGAAATCCTTGCCATGACAACTTTGAGACCAAAATGAAAAAAATATGGGCTTAAAAATATGTTACAGAAGCTTATATATCTGGTGAAAAAACAGAGCAAGAACCTTTCTATTGCGGTGATACAGGGCTCTGTCCTACTGACAAATTTATAAGCAATCGAGTGAAACCACTTATACTGATCAAATCTTGAAGTGATTTGAGGTTGGTTAAGGACAGCTAATAAATAAGTAGGATGAAAGAGTCAAGAGACCCAATGGAAATTCAAAAGACAACAACAGACTAAAAAATCAACAGGAGCTCTATAAATTCTACACTTGCGAATAGAAATATAAACCTACTTGGAAGAGATGTAGCTGGACAGATATGGCTGTCCAAAAGGCTAATGCAATATTGGACTACATTAACAGAAATATGGCATTCTAACATGGAAGTTTCTACTTTCCTCCACTATACGGTCTAATTCCAATCGGAAACACTTGGCTTATTTCTCTTTATTACATTTAAAGACATATTATATGGTGTCCCAAACAGACACACAGTATGGAAGAGAGACTCATCAAATGAAAATTAAGGAACTGGTAACCAGGGGAGAGTTAGTCTTTGTGGCTGACCATGTGAGGTATACTATTTCACTTCATCTCCACAACAGTCCTGTTCGATATAATCATCCCCATTTCACAGCTGAGGAAAATGACGAACAGAGAGATTAACACTGCCAAACTACACAGTTAATAAAAAGAAATCCAAGTTTTAAATAAAGTAGTCGGACTGTAAGTCATGCTTTTCCACTGCACCATGTAGTTCACTTAGAATAGAAAAGCTTATAGCCTTCTCTAAGATAGGCTGGCCAAGCAGTTCAAAAACAGCTGTCAAAAAGCTGTCACATGGGAAAAAAAAAAAAAAAAGCTGTCACATGGGGACGATCAGGACGCCTGGGTGGCTCAGTCAGTTAAGCATCTGCGTTTGGCTCAGGTCCTGATCTCAGGGTCCTGGGATCAAATCCCACAACGGACTCCTTGCTCAGCGAGGAGTCTGCTTCTCCTTCTCCCTCTCCCCACTGCTTGTGAGCGCTCTCCTACTGTCTCAAATAAAATCTTAAAAAAAAAAAAGCTGTCACATGTAAGAAGATTGGATTTGTATACTCATATCCCAAGAGGCAGAACTAGTACCACTGGTTAAAAGGTCAGAGAAGTACAGTGGCAAAACACAGAAAAGAAACATGGAGCTACGTAAAAGTGGAAGGGGCTATCTCAGGAAGCCATGAACTCCCTGTAACTAGGGAGGCTCCAGGATAATCACACAGGGAAAGCACAGAAGACAAGAAATCAACAGGGCTTGGGTGCTGATCCCAGATATTCTATGGAAGAGAATACCAGAAATGTTCTATTGAGATACACTTCTAAAAGGGTCCATATAATTTCTTTAGGGAAATTACAAACCTTCAGCTGTGGATAAATGTGCCGAATCATACTAACATTCAGTGCATTTAGGAACTTTGGTCTGTTTAGTGTTATCACTCCTGCACAACCTTTTCTTTCCAATAGTACTTCTGCTGCCTCCGTGTGCTTAGACATTCTCTGTGTAAAAAAAGGAAAACTTTAGGATAAAATGCATTAAGGTTGTGTCACAAGCCAACATCAAACCACATACAGGTACACCTCAGAGATACTGTGGGTTCAGTTCCAGACAACCACAATAAAGGAAATGTTGCAATAAAGTCAAATGATTTTTGTTTTGTTTTCCCAATGCACAGTTACTTTTATGCTATACTGTAGTCTATTAAGTATGGAATAGCATGTCTGAAAAAACAATGTACATATATTAATTAAAAAGTAACTTATTGAGAGGAAGATGATGGAGTAGGAGGATCCCTAGGCTCATCTTGTCCCACAAACACAACTAGATAATAATCAAATCATTCTAAATACCCCAGAAATCAACCTGAAGACTGACAGAACAAACTCCACAACTAAAAGGAGAGAAGAGGCCACACTGAAGAAGCAGCCAAGTTAAACACGCAGTAAAATATCATCAATTTTGGAAGTCACAACCTGCTTGATAATTATGTTAACCTTGCTTTATGACTGAATAAAACTGACATTCTGAAAAGAAAAAAAGTAATTTATTGCTAATAAATGCTAACCATCATCTGCACTTTCAGTGAGTCAGATTCTTTTCGCTGGTGGAGAGTCTTGCCTCAATATTGGTGTTTGCTGACTGATCAGGGTGGAAGGTACTGAAGGTTGGGGTGGCTGTGGTAATTTCTTAAAATAAGACAACAGTCAAGTTTGCTGTATTGGTTGACTCTTCCTTTCACAATTTCTCTGTAGCATGCAATGCTGTCTGATAGCATTGCACCCACAGTAGAACTTCCAAAATCCTCTCAAACCCTGCTGCTCCTTTATCTACTAGGTTTATGTAACAGTCTAGATCCTTTGTTGTCATTCCAACAATTTTCACAGCATCTTCACAAGTAGATTCCATCTCAAGAAACCCCTTTCCTTGTTCATCCCTAAGAAGCAACTTCTCATTCATTAAATGAAATTATCATGAAGTTGCCAGAAATTCAGTCACATCTTCAGGTCTACTTCTAAATCCAGTTCTCTTGCTATTTCCACCATTTCTGCAGTTATTTCCTCCACTAAAGTCTTGAACCCCTCAGTCATCCATGAGGATTGGAATCAACTTCTTCCAAACTCCTGTGAATGCTGATATTCTGACCTCTTCCCATGAATCATGAATGTTCTTAATGGCATCTAGAATGATGAATCCTCTCCAGAAGGTTTTCAATTTACTTTGCCTAGATCCATCAAAGAAATAACTCTCTATAGCAGCTATAGCCTTATGAGATACATTTCTTAAATAGTAAGACTGAAAATCAAAATTGCTCCTTGACCCAGGGCTGCAGAACAGATGCTGTGTGAGCAAGCTCCACGAGAGCTCTTGGCTGACCAGGTGCATTGTCAACTAGCAGTATTTTGAAAGGCATCTTCTTTTCTGAGCAGTAGGCTTCAACAATAGGCTTAAAATTTTCAGTAAATCATGTTGTAAACAGATACGCTGTCATCCAGGCTTTGTTGTTCCATTTATAAAGCAAAGCAGATCTAGCATAATTCTTAAGGGCCCTAGGATTTTCAGAATGGTCAATGAGCATTGGCTTTAACTTAAAGTCAGTAGCTGCATTAACCCCTATCAAGAAAGTCAGCCTGTCCTTTGAAGCTCTGAAGCCAGCCACTGACTTCTCCTCTCTAGCTATGCAAGCCTAGATGGCATCTTCTTCCAATAGAAGCCTGTTTCAACTATACTGAAGATCTTGTTTAGTGTAGTCACCTTCATTATCTTAGCTAGACCTTCTGGATAACTAGCTGCATCTTAGACATCAGCATTTGCTGCTTCACCTTGCATTTTTACATTATGGAGATGGCTCCTTTCTTTAAACCTCATGTTACTAACTTCTGCTAGCTTCAAACTTTTCTTCTGCAGGTTCCTCACTTCTCTCAGCCTTCATAGAATTGAAGAGAGGGCCTTATTCTGGATTAGGCTTGGATTAAAAAAATATTGTAGCTGATTTGATCTATCCCAACTAAAACTTTCTCCGTATCAGCGAAAGACTATTTCACTTTCTTACTCATGTGTTCACTGGAGTAGCACTTTTAATTTCCTTCAAGAACTTTTCCTTTGCATTCACAACTTGACTAACTGGTGCAAGAGGCCCAGCTTTTGACCTATCTTGGCTTTTGCCATGCCTTCCTCACTAAGCTTAATCATGTCTAGCTTTTGATTTAAAGTGTGAGGCATGTGACTCTTCCTTTCACTTGGAGGCCACAGTGGGATTATTAATTGACCTAATTTCAATGCAGTTGTATCTCAGGGAATAGGAAGGCCTACAGAGGGGGAGATGAAAGAACAGGAGATCAATGGAGCAGTCAGAACAGACACATTTATTGATTAAGTTCACTATCTTATACGGGCACGGTTCATGGTGCCTCCAAAACAATTACAACAGTAACATCAAAGATCACTGATCATTGTTCACCAAAACAATAGTGAAAAAATGTGAAATACTGTGAGAACTACCAAAATGTGACACAGAGACACAGAGTGAGCAAATGCTGTTGGAAAAATAGCATCAATAGATTTGCTCTACTGATGCAGGGTTGCCACAAACCTTCAATTTGTAAAAAACACAGTATCTGCAAAACACAATAATATGATATATGCCTGTACATCGATGCAAATCTTTCACACAATGGTAACTCATCAAATGGATTACCAGGTACTTCCAACAAAGATTTCTAAAATTATTTAGATTCTGTAGATAAGCAAAATATACATACCAAAAGTATATACACAGTATATACAAAGTATACACATAGTAATTAAATCTTTTAATTTTTGAATGAATGGAGTCAACTGATTTATAATAGAACCTAGTCCTAGAATTACTTGGACTATGAATAATCAAGACAGTGTGTTTACAATGCTACCCACTCACTCTGTTCATGGACACATACATATTTACATATAGAATGTATCTCTAGATAGATACATAAGACACTGCTAAAATGATTGCCTCCAGAAATGAAAATCAGACATGAGAGAGGGGTGGGACTTTTTGCTGTATGGCCCCTTTGAACTTTTTGAATTTTGTACCACATATATTTACTACCTATTCAAACCAATATTTTAAATATTTTTTAAAAAAATAGGAGTAATAAATTAGATTTAAAAGGTACCAAGCCATTTCCAGAAGGGAATTTCATTAATAGGCTTTATTCCAGAGGACTTCCTTGTTTGACTATAGGGTCCCCTGAACCCCTGTAATGATCCCACATGCGTGGGGGAGTTGGGAAGACAGGACAACATGCATATACGTGTGCCCTGACAGCAGCCCCGATTTCCTGCTAAACCATACACTGGCTTCATGGAGCACTCCAGAGGTTTTAAGGAAGGGTTTTCATGAAGGAAGGCCCAGAGAGCCATGAGCATCTTTGTTCTCCCACTGGAAATTCAACTGTATATAAGGAAGAGCAAATGTTAAATCATTTAAAGAGAGCTATTTTTCATAGTTTCCAGTACATAAATGTGTTTCAGTACACACTGTTGTAAAACAGTGTTTCTACTTATGTTCTTATACATCTGTTGTTGTGTTTATTCATCCTCTAAGTTCTGACTTTTAGAAATAACAATAAGTCTATTTTTTAATCTGTTAAAAAAAAAAGTACTAAGCTATATGACTTGTTTTCTTACCTTATTGGTACCAAAAAAAAAAAAAAAAAAAAGTGGTAAAAGAAAACTATACACAAAAATCACAAAAGAAACCAGACCAAAAGGGATACCAAGTCCACAAGCAGACAAAGCCTTCCCCCAGACTTCACTATCACCTTCTCTTTCACAGTCCGACTCTACCAGTTGTAAGTGCCTGGCTTCTCAGATTTTCTTCCAAGTCCCTACTGACCCACTTGTGGTCTGACCCTCCTACTCCTCCTCTAGACCCTTTCATACCTTCTGTCAGTATTGTGGAAGATCTTATTCCCATTACCTTTTATTCCATAAAACTGTAGGGGAGAAAAAATAATTTTCCCTCTACCCTTCCAGGTTCTTAGCTAAGAGCCCCCCTGTAATAAAGACAGATTAACAGTAGAAAATTTTCATTTCTTAAGGGGGCCCCACAAAGATGTGAGACCCAAAGGCAGCCAAGCAACTGAGGCTCATAAACCATCCTGAGCTAAGGAAAGAAACAGGGTCTGGGGCTTCAAACGGGTAGGAAAGCAATTCACCAGGAAGTAAAAAGAGCAAATGTTTAGTTTAATATTTGTTTAATATTTGCTCTGCCATGCAGATAAGTCTCAAATATAAAAAAGTTATACTATGTGTATCCCTGCTATCCTCCTGGTACAATCCTCCTTTCTAATTTCTTTCAGGCAGTTGAGAGGGAGGGAAAAAGTGTTTCCTGAGTCTGCTGGATCTTGATTGCCTTCAACTCAAAATAACTCACATGCCGAAGTGACAGATTTTAAGGGTGGTATATTCTGCTCCCCTTTGAGACTTTTCTTGCTTCTTGAGGTGGGCCTGTATTGCTATATACTTCTCTCTTATGATCACTTTCGCTGCATCCCAAAGATTTTGGACCATCATGTTTTCATTTTCATTTGTTTCCATGTATTTTTTTTATTTCTTCTTTAATTTTCTGGTTAACCCATTCATTATTTAGTAGGATGTTCTTTAACCTTCATGTACTTGTGGTCCTTCCAAATTTTTTCTTGTGGTTGTCTTCAAGTTTCATAGCGTTGTGATTGGAAAGTATGCATGATTTGATCTCACTTTTTGAACTTGTTGAGGCCTGATTTGTGACCCAGTATGTGATCTATTCTAGATAATGTTCCATGTGCATGCAAAAAGCATGTGTATTCTGCTGTTTCAGGATGAAATGTTCTGAATATATCTGTAAGGTACAACTGGTCCAGGGTGTCATCCAAAGCCATTGTTTCCTGCTGATTTTCTGCTTAGATGATCTACCCATTGCTGTAAGTGGGGTGTTAAAGTCCCCTATTATTGCATTATTATCAATGATTTTCCTTATGCTTATAATTAATTGATTTATATATTTGGCTGCTCCCAGGTTGGGTGCATAAATATTTATAATCGTTAGATCTTCTTGTTGGATACACCCTTTTATTATGATACAGTGCCCTTCATCTCTTGTTATAGTCTTTGGTTTAAAATCTAGTTTGTCTGACATAAGTATGACTACTCCGGCTTTTTTTTGATGTCCATTAGCAGGACAGATGGTTTTCCATCCCCTCACTTTCAATCTGCAGGTGTCTTTAGGTCTAAAATGAGTCTCTCGTATGCAGCATATAGATGGGTCTTATTTTTTTATCCATTCTGATACCCTATGTCTGATTGGAGCATTTAGTCCAGTTATATTTAGAGTGACTATTGATAGATGTGAATTTAGTGCCATTGTATTACCTGTGAAGTTGGTGTTTCTAGAGATTTTCTCTGTTCTAGTCTTTGTTGCTTTTGGTCTTTCTTTCCCACTCAGAGAGTCCCCTCTAATATTTCTTGCAGGGCTGGTTTAGCGGTCACAAATGCTTTTAGTTTTTGTTTTCTGGGAAACTCTCTCTCCCCTTCTATTCTGAATGACAGCCCTGATGAATAAAGTATTCTTGGCTGCATATTTTTCCCATTCAGCACAATGAATATATCATGCTACTCCCCTCTAGCCTGACAAATTTCTGTGGAGGGATCTGCTGCTCACATTATCTATCTTCCCCTGGAGGTTAAGGATTTCTTTTCCCTTGCTGTTTTCAGGATTCTTTCCTTATCTCTGTACTTTGCAAATTTGCTACGATATGTCTTGGTGTTGGCCTGCTTTTGTTGATTTTGATGTTTCTCTGTACCTCCTGGATTTGGATATGTTTCCTTCCCCAGGTTAGGGAAGTTTTCAGCTATAATTTGCTCAAATAAACCTTCTGCCTCTTTTTCCCCTCTCTTCTTCTTCTGGGACTCCTATGATACGAATGTTATTAAGCTTTATTGAGTCGCTGAGTTTCCTAAGTCTACGTTCATGATCCAATATTTTTCTTTCCCCTTCTTTTCAGCTTCATTTTTTTTTTAAGATTTGAGAGAGCACACAAACACGTGTGCACACGAGCAAGAGGAGGGGCAGAGGGAGAGGGAGCAGACTCTCCACAGAGCAGGGAGCCCAACACAGGGCTCGATCCCAGGACCCTGAGATCATGACCTGAGCCAAAGGCAGCCACTTAACCAAATGAGCCACCCAGACACCCCTTAGCTTCATTATTTCCCAAAATTTTATCTTCTATATCACTTATTCATTCCTCTGCTTCTTCTATCCTGTGGTCATTACATCCAGTTTTGCATCTTGGCTATAGCATTTTTTATATTGGCCTGACTAGTTTTTAGGTCTTTTATCTCTTTAGTAAGAGACTCCCTGGAGTCTTCTATGGTTTTCTCAAACCCAGTTAGTATCCTTATGATTGTTATTTTAAATTCTGGTTCAGGCATATTACTTTTATCTGTTTTTATTAGATCCCTGGCCATGACCTCTTCTTGTTCTTTCTTTTGGGATGAATTCCTCCACCTTGGCATTTTGTCTAGGTAACTGTGTATGTGTTAGGAAAGCCTGTTATGCTTCCTGCTCCTGAGAGTAATGGCTTTATTAAGAAGAGGTCATATACTGCCCAGGGCCTGACACTTCAGAAAGGGTTTCTGGTATATGCTGTGTGCACTCTGCTGTTGTGTTTTCACTGCTCTTTTCTTCAGGTCAGTCCTCTGCAGAGTTTCTCCTTGCCTGCAGTGGGGAATATTTGGACTTAGTCCACTGTGTGGCAAGTTTTAACTCGATGTGTTTTGGTCTGCTTCTTAAAAGCAGCTAGATCCTATTTCCCCTAGAGCTGAAGCTTTGCAGCACTCTATGGTCAATAGACTGGCAGGTGAGAGGCAGTGGGGAGGGGGGGGTCTTTTGGGGGAGGAGCTCACTGCTGCTCTCTCAGGCACACTTGCCCTAGTGAAAAAAGCACTGCGCAGGGAGGCGAGGCTTGGTGTATGCGGCTCAAGCCTCCACTGTGAGCACTGTGCTGCTCACTGAAGCCCGTCTGTGCTGATGGGTGGGGGGTAAAAATGACATCAGCCAGCTCTCTTGTCCAAAGAGAGGGGAGCTCATGCCTGCCTCTGTTCAGCAGACACTCACAAAAGAGAAAACAGTCTCCCCTCATTTGTCCCAGGCTTCCCTCAGATCCCTGCCTTCACCCTGTCTTTGTCCAAGCTGTCTGCCCACCCGGTGGCCCAGTGCTCCGTTTTATCTCAAGCATGCTGGCTGGGTTTCAAAACTCCACATTTTAGGGACACAGCATGGCGCCAATGTGCGCTGATCCTCTGGGTGAGGTTCTCACTGGGCTGTGGCTGGTGCCAGTTTGTCCCAGAAGGACAGTTGCATGAATGCACAGGGGCTTGGAGTTTATGGTTAAACGCAGCAAAAAGCTGACCTCCAGGTTAGCTGTCTCTACTCCTATGCTAATGAACAGGGCAGCTCAATGGCACCTACTGCTCGTTTGTCCCTGGAGAGGCAGTGCCATGTCTCCCAAATACACCCCAAGAAGGGGAACTGTCTCCCAGTGCAACCCAGGGGATCCTCAGACCACGCTGTCCTCTCCTGTGCCTCTGCCCTCGTTCTCCACATAGCACCTCTATACCCCCCCAGGCTCCACCCCAGTGATGGCACGAACTTCTACAACTTCAGACTTTGAGCTCTGCTGCTTGTAAAAAAAACTTGCGATTATCAGCCCCTCTGTTTTGGGGAAGTGCTCTTCTTGTGCAGTGCCCTGTGTGCACACTTGCACTCGCACTCAGTCTCTTTCCTCTCTCCCTAATCAGGGCCCCCTCCCCTCCAAAGCACCCATGATTCTTTTCTCCCCCAAATCAGGTCTCCACACCTCCTATCTTCCACTACGTGGCCTCTCCTTTCCCTCTGGTTGTGCAGTTTGTTCTTTCAGTCTTCAGATGGACTTCCTGGGTGTTTGGAATGATTTGATACCTAGCTGTGTTCAAAGGAAGAGGCAACTGCTTTCCTTCAATACCCACAGTGGTTCTATTTCCTGGATTAACCCTTACTCATATGAAAAGACAGATGATACACTATAAAAGCTGCACTTTAGATACCCACATCATTCTAAATCTTAAAATACAGATGAAAGTTTTCATATCATATAAACATGTTAAATACAAGTATTAATAAACTTTCTCTCCATACTAATTAAATTTCTGTTTGAACCAAGTCAGATTTACCACCCCCCTACCCAAAAAGAAAAAAAAAAATGTTTCAGGATCATTTTCACTGAACAGTTTATATAAATTATCACGCAATGCCAGAGGCAATCCTTTAAAACTTTATTATTTGGTTTCAGCTCAGCGATGTTAAGAGATGAAAAGATAGCTCAGAGATGTTGAGAGCTGAAAAGATGCTCATCCTGACCTTGTAACAAGAAAAAAGCTGAACAGACTGCAAAGTAATGGTTTCTGGTAAGCTCAGAGAACTGAGGTGACAGGGCAAATGGCTGCAATAAAATCTGGAGAGTGACAGGTGCCTTCAGGGAGAAGGCAAAAGCTTTCAGGAAGATTAATTAGAATTTTTGATGACTTGCTAGAGGCCAAGTGTGGGCAAATGTAATAGTATGAAGCTCCTGGGGGTTACAGTCATGCAGGGATTTCCATTCTGGCTGGCTTTTCCTCCTGGAACCCAACCAGGCTCTCCCAGGGAAGACTGGAGAAGGCACCTGTGTGTGGTGTTGGATGGGGTAGAGAAACAGCAGGTATAGCTAAATCCTTTCCCCTCATCTTCCATACAAAAGGCTAAATTTGCAGGGGAGTGAGGAAGTACTTCAAAGCCTGTAGCCCAGGGTTCTGGTGGAGCCTCACTAAGTGGGGGAAGGATATGGAAGCCTACAAAATAAAAGCCTTAATCTTAAGGGAGAAGCACCTTAAAAACATTGCCAATGACTTCAGTGTTTACCAACCAACCACAACTGGGGAAAAGAAACAGGGGGCAAAGGAAAAGGAGGAAAAAAGCAGCCTATCCCTGGAGGAGAGACAGGAACACTTGTGAGGGCCACATCCCTGAAACTCTGGTTCACAGTGCCTTCCAAACATTAAGGCTTAATGGAATACAACAACAAAAGCATGATCCATAAAAGGAAAACACTGATAAACTGAATTTCATCAACATTAAAAACTTCCATTCTGCAAAAGATACTATTAAGAGAATGAAAGACAAGCCAGAAATTGGAAGAAAATACTTGCCTTTCACGTATCTCATAAAGGACTTGCATCCAGAATATATAAACAACTCTTAAAACTTTGTAAAAAGGGGGCACCTGGGTGGCTCAGTCAGTTAGGTGTCTGACTCTTGATTTTGGCTCAGGTCGTGATCTCAGGATCAGGAGACTGAGCCCCGTGTCAGGATCCATGCAGGGCACAGAGCCTGCTTAAGATTCTCTCTCTTCCTCTCCCTCTGTCCCTCCCCACCACTGACTCACACACTCTTTCCCCCCCTCTTGCTCTCTTGAAAAACAAAACAAAAAAACACACACCCCAGTAGGAAAAACAACCCAATATTAAAATGGGCAAAAAAAATCTGAGGATCTTCACCAAACATAGAAGGATGACAAACACAGGAAATGCTCAAAAATTACAAGATCATTAGCAAAATGCAAATTAAAACCACAATGAGATACCACTACACACATTAAAATGGTTAAAATCCAAAAACAGGCAATAACACGCTGCCAAAGATACAGAACAACAGACACGCTCATTCTTTGTTGGTGAAAATGTAAAATCATACGACCACTTTGGGAGAAAATTTGGCAAATTTTTATAAATTTTACCATAAAACCCAGCTGTTGCACCATACGTATTTACCCAAGTGAATTAAAAATTTATGTTCACACAAAAACCTGTACAAAAATGTTTAGCAGCTTCACTCATAATTGATAAAAACTGAAAGCAACCAAAACGCTCCTCAACACAGAAATGGACAATTTATCCCAAAATGGAATACCGTTCGGTGATAAAAAGGACCAAGTTATCAATTCACACAACATAGATGAATCTTAAATACATTTTGTCAAGTGAAAGGATCCAAACTCCAAAGCCTATATATTGTATGATTCCACTCATTAAGACATTCTATAAAGGACAAAACTATAGAGGGATAACACAGGTCAGTGGTTGGGGGTAGGAGAAGCTGACTACGGGGAAGCACAGTGGAAGTTTTAGGGTGATGGAACTGCTCACATGGTCTTGGGGTGGTGGAGGCATGATTTATGCATCTGTCAAAACCCACAGACATGTACATCACAAAAAGTAAACCTTTTTCTTTTGTATAGCCTGTATACACTGAAGACAGCTAAGATGTCAGGGGATTCCGACACGGAATGCAGACTGTGACAAATCTAATTGAATTACACATGTATGACATGACCTCACTGAGCAATCGTGGTGGTAGCTGCAGGGGAGCTGGCCTAAGTGACTTTGGAAAACAGTCATCTGAATACAAAAGGAACGGTCATCAATACTGTGCTCTAGTCGGTAGATTCGTTTTTTCATGGGGGGTGGTTAACAATTCTGAAACTGCCTTGCATGTACACTGAGGTGAAACAAGTAAGAGGCAAGTTACAGATAGGCAAGAAGGGAAGCTATAATGAACTCTGCCCTGTGGGACTGGGGACGTCATCAGCATGAACTCATGCTTAGCTTATCTATATATACACAGAATAGAGAAACAACCATAAATATGGATAGATACATGGGTTAGTATACAGTGTTTATATATTCTGCTATGCATACATACATTATCCTAGCTCTCTCCCCCAGGATCAAAGAGCACTCCCAGAGCTCAGATCTTGATTTCTAAATGTTTTTCTCCAATAAAGACAATCAAGGCTCCTTGGAGAAATGGCTGACTCCAGATAAGAAAAACATGAGGAGCCCAGAGCACACCTTCTAGTACCAAAAAGTAAGGAGGTGTTAAAAACATATATATTAAAAGGATAGGATCGTATCAAAAGGACACAAGAGCCAAAATGAAGGAATTCCTAATGGCCAAAGCTAGAAGAATCTGAGTAACAACATAATGTGATACTAGAGTATAACCCAAAGAATAAAATATCAATGAGTCCACTCTGATATAAATAACTGAATAAATGGAGAATGATCTTCCCTACAGAAGATTTCTAAATAATATATGTAGAAATCCCCCTTCCAGTAGGCAGAGCTTACTCCTCTCACCCTCTGAGTGTGGGCTGAACTTGCTTCCAAAGAACAAAATGTGAAAAGGGGAAAATAACTTTAGTGAGGAGAAACCCAACAAACACATCTTTAACCAAGTGATAAAGGTCAGCATCACCAGCTATGTTATGTGACTGTCATGCATCCCAGATACATTCATCAAAACCCACAGATACTGTCTGTTACACTGTGATGAGATGGGGGCTTTTCCTTTGTGATATGCTCTCCAAAAAACTTTTAACTGCAGTCTAATTATTAAAAACAAAACAAAACACCAGACACAGCCCAGATTAGAGGATATTCTATAGGCTAGCTGGCTAATACTACCCTCCCCCCCGCCAAACATTCAAGGTCATAAAAAGTAAGACTCAGAAACTGTCACAGACCAGAAAAGACTAAGGAGACATGACAAAGAAATTCAATATGGTATTCTGGATTGGATCCTGGAACAGAAAATTAAGGGAAAAATTGGTGAAATCCAAATAAAGTTTAAAGTTAATAATAATATAACAGTGTTCTTAATTTTGACAAACATACCATGGGAATTGTATTCATTTGCTAGAGTTGTTGTAACCAAGTACCACAAACTAAGTGACTTCAACAACAGAGTTATTGTCTCACAGTCTGGAGGCTACAAGTCTGAGATCAAGGCATCAGCAGGACCATGTTTCCTCTAAAGATGGTTAGGGGAAGGATCTGTTCCAGGCTGGTCTCCTAGCTTCTGATAGTTCCTGGACTTGTAGCAGCCTAATTCCACTCTTCACATGGCATTCTCCCAGTATACCAATCTCCAAATTTTCCCTTTATATAAGGACAATGGTCATATTAGATTAGTCCAGTAATCCCCCTACTCCAGTATGACCTCATTTTATTATTTATGTCTGCAATGACCCTATTTCTAACTTGGCTGTTAGAAGCAGCTATCTGCCATGGGCCCTGAGGTTTCCTTGTACTTTAATGCTATATATGTCATGAACCCAAGGGCCTGACCTCTCTCTTTGCCTGGGTCATTTTCAGGGTTGTATTTGCTGCAAGCAACTTTAAAGAAAAGATGATGTCTCCCTCTGGGACAGGAGAGCAGGCTTGCTTACAGACTGCTACAAACCAACAGGTTCCCCATATTCAATATTGCTGTCCTGTAATGCAATCTGCTGCATATGCAAGCATTCATCTGGGCCTTCCATGTTATCACCCCCCGTGGAACTTGGGGAGCAAGGGAAAGCCAATACAAACATGATGCTCAACGCTGCCCCATGTGCCACTAATAACAAAATCCTTGGTCTCTAACTCAAGAGTTTTACATCTTCTGCCAGCATCCATAAAATAGTGAAAGGCTAACTATTAGTTTGTAATTGGGTAAAAAAATCAAATCCCAAACCCAACGTTGTCCAGCCAGCCCCAAAAGCCCTTGGCCCTCCACCTGCCCCATCCCAGTCACAGCCCTCTCCCTCTCTATAAAAATATAACTATCCTGGTTTTTACAGTAAACACAAAGTGTACATGCAAAAACATACCATCTGTTTTTTTTTTTAATGGATATATTTTTCAACTTTTTTTTTTTTTTTTTTTAAGAGAGGGAAATGGGTGAGGGGGAGAGGGAGAGAGAGAATCTTAAGCAGGCTCCATGCCCAGCACTGAGCCAAATGCAGGGCTTGAGCTCAATAACCCTGAGATTGTGCCCTGAGACAAAAATCAAGAGTCACACACTTAACCGACTGAGCCACCCAGGAACCCCTGTTTTTCAAGTCTTTTAATCTACAAGTTCTCCCTTCATCCTTCTCTTTTCCTTACAATTTGTTGAAAACAACAGGCCACTTAACCTATAAAATTTCCCAGGATTTTGCTGATTGCACATGCATGCTACCTATTTTTTACAGCTGTGCATTCTTACGTATCAATTTAATCAGCCCCCCTACTGATAAACATTGAGTAATTTTCAATTTTTACTATTACAATGATGCAGGAATATTTTTAAGCATGGATCTCCAAGTGTTTTTGCAGGACATTTACAGAGGGTCAGACTTTGAGCAAAGAATATTCCAGAATCTCCTGGTAATGCCACTGGAATGATGTAAATGAATAAATAAAAGGATTTTTTTTCCTACCTGAAAAAATTCATGGCCTTCTCAAAACCTGAAAACAACTATTAATGCATTAATCAAAATCATTCAAGCAAAAGGATAGAAGAAAAAAAGATGAACTTTCCAGTATTAGCATAATTTATGTTAATTCTGCAGAAAAAAATCCCTTTTGCAAAAATATCGCAAATTTTTAACTAAAACCTAGAAAAGGTTCCTATGGAGAAAAATTTATCATATTAGGAGAGATTACAGAGACTAGAGTCAGAAATGAAATTCTCGTACAACCCAAAGTTGCGGGGCAGGGAGAAGGCGGAGACAGAAGGGATAAAGGGGAACGGAGAAGGGAAAGAAGAAATGCCTCTTGCCAGAACTATTTTAAAGGAGGAAAAGCAATTTAAGGTGGGAATTAGAACTTCCTTAAATCTTTATTGTTCATCCAGAAAAGACAACAGGTTCACGTTTACTTTTATTTTCAAATATTTTCTTAGGCAATCAGCAAAAGCTGTTCCTATTTTCAACTTGCTATTTAAGTTTTCCATGGACATTATGCTAAACATTTGACTAAACTCTTCACTTAATCCTCAAAATCCCCCTAATGAGTTATATACCAGGAACTCCTTTCCACAGATAAGGAAATTGAGGCCCACAGAAGTTAGATCACTTGCCTGGAATCACACAGCTTTGGGGCAGGACCATGATTCAAACCTAGGTTTATCTCATTCTAGAACTAATGCTCTAACCATTAGAGCCCCTAAACTGACTCTCCCAATTATCTTCTTCAAATGATATCATCTCACCCACTCTAACCCACTCCACAGAACTTTTTCCACTCCTGTAAGGCCTGAGTGACCCATTATTTACATCTATTCAAAAGAGAAATGAAGGAAACTTGCTAAAATGAATGAACACCATCAACACACAGCTCTGCTGAATCGAATACATGAAGTCTGCCAAAATAAAATCCCTAAAACACACACAACTTTAGAGTAACTACTCTGCTAGAACATGGAACTATTCTGGCAAAATCCATAGTAGCAACATTTCCCAAAGTGTGAAAAAGGATGATTACTGCTGCTATGTAGAAGGATAAAAGGACTCATGGTCAAATCAGCTTGGGGAAAAAACTTAAACCAACGTAAATAAGTTTCTTTCCTGTAAGACATTTTTTTGTATTTAACATGCAAATATTAAACGTAAACTTTTAAAATACAATGAGCAGTTTTCTTATTTGATTAAACTTTTTTTTTCATGGAATATTTACCTCTTGGGATTTGTATTTGGCAGGCTGCATTTTGGAAAACACTTTAGAGCCTTCATAAACATTGTGAGAAATGAACCTTTCCTTTGAGGAAAATCCAATACCTGGTACACAGCAGGTATCCCAAAAATGTTTAATAAGCTGAATGAACAATCCATCATTCTAGTGATGAAGTCCTGCTATAACACAAGCCTAAAGCAAGCTGCACATCGTCGATACCCAAATCCCAATCTTAAGTATACACCTTTCGTTATATGTAACATCCGCTGCCATCAAACAAGGTTGCAACCCAAAGACAGACCCCAAAAAAATCCTACCTTAAGCAGAACATGATTTCTTTTGACAGGTGACTTTCCTCTTTATCCAATCACATATCCTTCCCACTCCTAAGATTTACATCAATTTCCAGCTAATGTTGAATGTCCCAAATAGGACACCAAAGCACAAGATTCTTAGTGTCAAACAACATTTAATAAATGCTGATTACTCACTTCACTCAATCCTTCCTGACTTCAAACTGGGTCAGTAAATTCCTCCACATGGCAATACTTTAGAGAGCTGTGCTCTTTTCTTTCACCTTTTGTGATACCTTCTACTTTGTATCTTCAATTATTACCTCTAAGCTGCTGGCTCAAAGCTTCATCTATATCTTTACTTCTCCAGAAGCCCAGGCCCTTATTTCCAACCGCCCACTAGAATTACAGGAGAAACTACATGTGCCCCATGCTCAATTTGGTAAAAACCAATTTACCAACAAATTTCTCCCCAACAAATCTGTCTCTCGTCCTCTGTTCCCTATAAAAGGTTATGGCATCACCATTTTCTCAATCAAACTCAAAATGTTGGTGCTATCTCTGATTCCTACTTGTTCTCCTCCCCTCTCCGCCAACAATTTGAGGCAGTTACCAAGTACCAGAGAATCTATTTCTAAAATGACTCTCTTATCTATCCATTCCGTTCTATTCCTATATTGTAGCCATGCAGGATTATTACAATTTTCCTTCCTGGCAGATTTCCAGAACCTCTGCCAAATGGTCTATCCTTCACATTGCCATCAGAGAAATGTTGCTATAACACAATTTTAATCCTGTCGCTGTCATTCAAAAATGGTCTATGACTCGCTATCAACTTCAAAAACATCCAAGTTATTTGGCATGGGCTTCAAGTCTCTCCACATCCAATCCTGGGTAAACTCTCCAGGCCCACCATTGCATAGCACTCCTTATAACGGATACTCAGAAAGCCCTGAATGTAACCGCCATTCTCCTGTGTCACCATTCTTGCCACCTAGAATAAGCATATTATACAACAGAAAACAGATTTTAGAGTCACAGGGACGCAGACATCAGGGTCACAGAGGACTGCTTGGGAAACAGCCTATCTCTGAAGTGCATCTAAAAGCCAACACTGGGAACAAGACGATTCAGCCCTCAGACCCTGATGAAAGTTCAGCTTACCTTCCTTCCCTCAATATAGTTGATGCCTTAGGTAACCATAGTCCAGGTGAACTGGATTCTGTCTTATCTTTCTATTCTACCTGTGGACATATGTGTAAATATGAATCGGCAACATTGTTTCATGTTCTTTTTCCAGGAAACTCCTCAGATCCCATGTGAATGTACTAAAATAATTAAGGGTAGGAAGGGTGATAACAGTCTTCATTTGCTCATCTGCACTTAGGCTTGAGACACATTCTGCAATAGCTACTTAACACCCACTCTGCCTCAGGCTATACAGCACAGTAGGAAAGTCTATGGAGCCAGACTGGATTCAAATCCCACGTCCTATTTACCAGCTGCATGACATTGAGGCATATTTCATAGCCTCTCTGACCCTCAACTGCTGACCCATTAAATAGGGGTAAGGTCATAATCCCTTAACCAAAAACCCTTGGGTCAAGATGTGGTTTGAAATCCAGAAAATTTTCTAGATTTTGGAAAGGTAACACAATACATATTAATACTATTAAAAAAAAATCCCAAGTGGAATCTAGTCAGCACACAATAAAACGCTCTAACACTTCTGCATCAAACTATGAACATATG
The DNA here is from genome assembly GCF_002201575.2 of Neomonachus schauinslandi. Lineage (NCBI taxonomy): Eukaryota > Metazoa > Chordata > Mammalia > Carnivora > Phocidae > Neomonachus > Neomonachus schauinslandi. The sequence goes on from NC_058405.1 coordinate 149,498,694, forward strand.
CACTTGTTAGGATAAAGAAAAAAGAGCTTCAAGTACGTTCAAGTCAGATTTTTGTCACAAAATGCATTTATCACAAACTAACCACAAACTTCTGAGTTTGAGGTTTCAGAACTGTAGAAAAAAGATCTGTAGCATCCACTCTATAGGACCATAATGAGAATCAACCGAGCTAATACATACCAAGTACTTGGAAGAGCACCTGGCGTACAGTAAGCGCAAATCAGAGTAACTTATTTTTATGTGCAAGGTACCTGTCAGGCCTCACAAGAGTATTTTAGTCCATCTAGGCTGCTATAAGAAAAATATCACAGGCTGGGTGGCTTATACAACACTTTTCACAATTCTAGAGGCTGGGAAGTCCAAGATCAAGGCACCTGCTAATTCAGTGCCTCATGAAGTCCCTCTTCCTGGTTCACAGAAGCCTGTCTTCTCACTGTGTCCTCCCTCACAAGGCAAAACAGGTGAGAAAGCTCTCTGGAGTCTCTCTTATATATGGGGTCACTGATTCCTTTCATGAGAACAGCACCCTCCTGACCTAATCATCTCCTAAAGGCCCCCACCTCCAAATACCATCACATTGGGAATTAGATTTCAACATATGAATTCTGGGGTGATACAAAGATTCAGTCCATAGCACAGAGATACAAAAATGAATAAAAATTATTTCTTCCTCTCAAAATGGTAAACTAAAAACATCTAAGCTCTGAAAGGGTACTAAAGGCATCTAAGCTTTGGAAGAATATTATTATAAGTACAATAGTAGCTAGGAAGTATAAAATGATTACATGCCAAGCACTGGTGCTAGATTTTTAAATGAAATATGTATTATTCACAAGCATTCTAAGATAGACACTATTATCCCCATCTTATCATGTCTAAAAGGAAGCTGAGAGAGATGAGGTAATCTACCCAAGATTAAGTAGTGGACCCATTATTTAAACCCAAGCATTCTGACTTGAAGGTCCACGCTCTTATTCATAACCTTATACCATCTCCTAGTTATGTGTCAAGTCTTGACCTATAAAATTGGGAACCATGGTGCATGAAGGGCAACAAAATCTGCCAGTATTCCTCTACTTCCCTAACAATGACATTTTACCTTGCACATCATAATCTAACAATGCCAACAAAACAAAATCCAAACTTACCAAATGTTGCAGTATGATATCAGTTCTTTTGAATGAATTAAACCTGAAATAAATGTAGAATACAATGAACACAGTAACGTTGGTAGTCATGTCTCAATGTATAAATACCATATTTCCTTTTGTTCTAGCCTCTTCTAAAAGGTATTACAAAAAAAAATGAATTTGGAACAAAAAAGGGTAGAGATTCTTTTCCCACTGTATTCTGTTCAAGGTATTTCCCCCAAAAATAAATTGAAAACCAAGGTAGGAGAAGGGAACTCAAAAAAAACAGAACAACTGAACACAAGAGGTGGGGGAGTTGGGAAGACTGTAACTTGCTCCAGGGGCCTGGAGAAAATTTAAAAAGGTTAGAATCCATTAGACTTCCATTAATCCTTTCTCCTTCATCCTCCTCTCCTTCCTCCCACTCATCATCATGTTCATCTCCATCATCATCATGTCAAGAACCAAGTAGCACTATAATGGATTTGGCCAAGTATCATCTTTGATGACCTCTCCTGAACTCATCTGCACCTCCATCAGAATCATCAGTAAACCAGAGAAAGAGCTCTCTGGGTCTCTCATGCTCTCTCTTCCTGCTGGCTTTATTCTGCATTTAACTTGAACATTTTGTCAAGTGCTTTCTAGATTTCCATTTGATTTCAGTGGACTTTGAAGATGGATCACCACTCTCATTTGGATGAAATTCTTTGGAAAGAACTTTATTTTCAAAGTAAGGTTTTCCATCAAAATAAAGATCTATTCTGTAACCTGATTTAATATCTTCAAATTCTGTCACTTCAACTCTTGTCAAATAATGCAGTGCAGACAGTTGTGGATAAGTGACAAATGTTAACCCAAAAATGTAGGATTTGGACAATCAATTCCAACCTCTTCTGAAAAAAGTGGTCAGCAGTGTTGTATGTCTATTCTACTTTCAAAATCTCATTGGCTTGTTCAAGTCTACTGCCTTCTGTACTTCATTAATGTATTCAACTGCTCCTTGCTGTTATTTTTCCGAGGTCTCATGGGCTCCACTGTCGTTGAAGTTGAGTTCCTTTTTATTGACCTTGGTGGGGTTGGGGATGGGGGAGGCAAAGGGTGCAGGCAGCAACTTGGTCCAGTCGCCTCTAGTAATATTTTATAAACGGTCATCTATACAAAACCAATACAAAGCCAATAAAAATATTTATTTAAAAATATATAAATACTTATGATATGGAAAGTAGTCATGATAGAAATTACAAAAGAAAGCAAGCTATAAAATATAACACACTTCTAAGTTTTGTTAGGCTAGGCATACAAAGCTTAAGACACAGTTTGGCAAAAGTGATCGGTAATAATAGAAGTCAAATGGTGGAGAATGAGGGAAGTTGGGGGGGGCGGGCAGGAGGAAATCTGGAGTGGCAGAAATTATCTCTATCCAGATGATGGTTACAGGACTGTATACATATGCAAAAGTTAACTGAGCTACAGACTTCAGAATAGTACATTTCAGTACTTCATGTACATTACAATTAAATAAGTAAAAGCAGCATGGGGGTGGGCAGTGACTAGAAGGGGCATGAGGAGGGCCTCTGAGATGCTGGTACTATCATTTTTTTCTTGATCCAGGTGCCAGTGAAATGGATACGTTCGGTTTGTGAAAATTCATCAAATTGTATTTTTACGCTCCGGGCTTTTTTTTAAGATTTTATTTGACAGAAAGAGCGTGAGCACAAGCAGAGGGAGCAGGAGAGGGAGAAGCAGGCTCTCCACTGAGCAGGGAGCCCATTGCAGGGCTTGATCCCAGGACCCTGGGATAATGACCTGAGCCAAAGGCAGACGCTTAACTAAGCCACCCAGGTGCCCCTACGATTCAGGCCTTTTAAAAAAGTCCCCCAAAAGATATTGCTCTTGCCTTCAAGCAACTCAAAGTATAGTGAAGAGAGATGCATATAAAAATAGTGTTATTAAGAGATACTGGGATGCATGCTAACAAGTGAAAGTTGAGATGTATGAAGTCAAGTCAAAGGTGGAATCTGTAGCAGCAGCAGGCTGATTAAGGACCGTGCACATGTATAGATACATATACTATCAAAGGGAACTCATAAATCACCCATTTACTAATTTTTCAAGGATACTTTGAGAGTTGAGGGACAACTGTTTAGCTGAGCCATGAAAAAAAGCTAATATGCCCACTGTCACTATTGTAGCTACATTTTAGGTGACTGGATTTATAAAAATATTTGTAATACATCTTTCCAGGAGTCTTACTTTCCTCTTATATTAAATTGATTACTACTACCCCCCCAAAAAGGGGAAATCGCTGATTTGTTTAAATCAGTCACACTTCACATTTCTAGACTAGCGTATTTTGAATTGGTCTTACCACAAGTAAAATATTCTAGCCCAGTAATTCCATAACTTGTCTGCACATTAGAATCACCTGGAAACTCTAATAAACATTCCAAAGCCCGGGTCACACCCAAGACCAGTTAACTCAAACTCTGGAGGTGGGACACAGGCATAAGTATTTTGTTTGAAGCTCCCCCAAATGATTCCAAAGCACAAACAAGCTGTCATTAAAATCAATATTTTATAAAAATTAAACTGAAGTGACAGATACTAGCTTATTTGGGGTATTTTCTAAATAGGGATTTCATATAGACTTTTAAAATCTGAGCTATATTTATCCTGAAGCACCTTTTTAAAAAAATTTTTTTGAACTTAAAAACTTCCGAAAAGATAAAATTGAATTAAGAATGAAAAATTTAAGCACTAATTTCTTTAGATCCAGAATAACCCAGAATTCCCTAATGAGACCGGTACCCAAACGCCAGTTCAAGGTTAAAGACAGTGCTATCAGACTGGCAAGTCTTTTCCAACAGCTCAAGCACCACCTATGGCATAGAGACACACGGACCTGGTTTCAAGTCCTACTTTCATTCGTGAGATAGAATTTTAGCTCATTCAAAGAAAGTTCATGTAAACCTACCAAATGCAAGTGCACAGCACCGTGCACAGCATTTTAAAGATCCCAAAAGCTCTGGACCAATTGCTAAAAAACAGAAAAACCTAAGTACAACTAAGTTCCTTACCAGACTCTCTAAAATCATATTAACGTTATTTGTTCCAATTTCTACTCAACCGTTATTTAAAATCTGCTGTTAACTTTTACATCTCAAAAATGTATTTGAGTATTCAGAGTCCCCAAATAATTCTGAATTGAAGGTCTTCCCTTTCCTTCCTGTTGGCTCCAGGACTGCCATCTGGTGGAGGGGAAGAGGACATGCACCTTCCACCTACTGCTAATTTACTAAATCACTTTCTTAGACTTAACTTCCTTCAGGTGAGGGTCAACTTATCTGCTTGGGGGCAGCTGTTCTCAAAGTGTGGTTCCTGGACCAGCACCACCAGCATCCCAGGGGCACATGTCAGAAATGCAAATTGTTGGCCCCACCCCAGACGTACTGAATTAGAAACTGTGGGGTGAGCCCAAAAATCTGTGTTTAACAAACCCTCCAGGTGAGTCTGATACATGATGAAGTTAAAAACAACTGTCTTGGAAGGATGAGAACATTATCATTTAGGAGATTTCTGCAATCCTCCAATAAATCACACACGAGTTTACAAAATTAAACAACTTTTCATGGAACTGTTTAAGACGAAATAATGAAAATGGTGCTTAATGAAGATTACAGCAGAAGTAGGCAAGATAGAAGGTGAACAGAACAGAAAAATCAAACCCAAGGCCAAGCAATTCAGGCATGAACTGATGAACAGCAGCTTCAGAAACAAAGGAATGATTTTTAGGAGATATTATGAAGTTAAAACTCAATGAAAAGGAAAAGAACTTTGTTAATAACAATTCTAAGAGTTCAAGCTAGGGTAGCTAAGACACTATAGGTACTGAAAAAGCTGGCCAGGAAACTAGCTGGTTTGTAGAATGAAATATAAAGTCCATTTTCAGTTTCTTGAGCCTGTATTGACATAAGTGAAAACATTCAACAGCAAGCAGAGAGACTGGAGTTTGAAAGAAAAGTCAGAACTGAAGCTATGTCACAGTTAAATGCACAGATAATCACTGAGGCATAAGAAAGTCTCAGCTGTCCTTGAGGAATGAAAAAGCTGCAGCTGAAAATTAGTGGATGTGTTTTGTCTGGTCAGCAGTGTTTTAAAACCAGACATTTAAAATCAAAAGACTTCACCAAAAATTCAGTTTCCCAGAAAAAGTAGTAGTCATAGAAACCTTGGGTCTACATTCTATAATGGCAACAACGCCTGCCTGGGGCTGAGAAGCTGGCTCCTTTACACAGAGCCCTTTCTCTAGCTCACAAGTTTCCTACCAGTCCCCACTGCTGTTGTCTAGCCAGCATTACCAGATGCTTCCTTCTTAGCCTCTGCATTTGGGGCTGTGACTCCTAACACAGAAAAAATATAACAGAGAAATCAAATATTGAGCCTTCGGAGACAACTGTGTAGAAGAAAAAGAGGCAGCTCAAGAAGAACCAAAACAGTGTAGTTCAGCCCACTATAGAGCAGATGGAGAAAGCAAGTACTATTAACAACTTAAAAGATCAACCTCTTTGAAGAGCCTCCCGACCCCTTTCTTTCATTTCTAAATCTCTCCTACTTGTCCTTTTCCTTTAAGACACTTATCAGAGTTTGTAACTAAGTATTACTTTTGTTTAAATATTTGTTTCTTGTCTGCTTTCTTTTGGGACTTCAAGGGCCTTAATAAGAAACAAGAGCGAGTAGTCCAGGTCGGCTACAAGGTAACAAAAGGGCCCAGAACTCCCAGAAGCTAGAATATAACACTAAGTATTATAGAATTCATTAAGTAAATTAGGGCCAAATCTTTGAAATCAGGCTGGGAAATTTTTATTTAATTCCATAAGTAGGAAGACACCCCTAAGAACTTCTTAGCAGAAGAATGGCAGGCCCTGAAGTGAACTTTAGCAAGATTAACCTGGCAGTCGCATGCAGAAGCTATTCAAATTGGGAAGAAGTCCACCATCAAGTTTCTGCAAAATGAACAACTGAAAAATTTGAGAGGATTGTTCAAATTCGAATCAGCATGAAGAGATAAGGATTGGGAGTATGGAAGAACTTAGATAACTTTAAAAATCTAGAAGAATAATAGTTCCAAGAAGTTGAAAGTGCAGATGAGTATGGGTTACACTTATGTGCAAATTAACACTTGAGGTGCAAATGAGACATTCAGGTGGTTGTGACTTGCACTAGCATTTATGATAAATCAAGGTTAGACATACAAATTTGAGAGTTCTCTTCAGAGAGGTACTTTATTTGGGAACTCCTCCCCAAAATGCCCAGGGTCTGTACTGGCACCATGACAAGACAAGAATTAGTGGAGAGGTACATGGGAAAGACAGTGCCAGAGAGCCAAGGGAGACCAGAGTTCAAGAGGAACTGCCCAACAGTGTCAACCACAGCACAGAGGCCTTATTTCCTCTCCAAAACACTCTGTGGCACCCTATTCCTTAATACACTTGTGGGTTAGGCTATTGTAGACTAGGTGACACTGGCCTCAGGTCTCTCCTCTGCTAGGGCAATACCCACTCCAAAGCCCTGAAAAAGGCATCCCTCATCAAACCCCTAAACTGGTCCAGGACTCGCCTAATCAGTCTGCACCATGAGATGAGGAGTGGAATAAAGCCAGCCTGAATTCTGGGGATGACAGATTTTTTCCCAAGTCAGTTAATTTTGTTAGCAGGTCTTCCCAATTTGTTTCTCAAATAACTTGGTATTTACTCACAACTTCAAAAAGCAGCAGCAGTAATGACATGTGATTTTCTTAGTATTTGCCGTCTCTCTCTGAGCTGTTCAGACACAGGGACAGCTCATTTCAAGGTATTAAAAAAATGAAGGAAAGCAACTCTTCCATTTTTCTTCATTGATTGAGACCCAGGTCTGTGGATACAATGTTAAACAACCAGAGCTTATCTCTAGAGAAATGACTATTCTTCTTAAACCAAAGAAACATTTCCATCCTTTTCCCCCAAGGCAAGCTTAAAGGCTAAAGAACTCAGCAACTGAAGTTATGGAGTAAATAACACGGTTCTCCCTTCAAGTGGTCACAGCTGCCACCTGAATGCACATGGGCAGGCAGTAGGCCTCAAGACTAACGCAGCCTAACTTCCTAAACTCATTACTACCAGATTTCCTTTGCAGAGCTCAAGCAGCATTCAGCAGCACTTTCAAAAGTTAAACACGATGTTTGCACACATACTCCACCAAGCCACGTTATGTGTCCACAACACTAGCCTGAAAGTTCCACACACCTGGATTAAGGCTGGAGCCATCCGACAGAACGGAACAATAAAGTCACACCACGAGCCGCAGGTGCAACAACTGCCAAAGTAGGAGCGTTTGTTAGCTGCACAAAACATGCCACAAAATTCCTCCATGTTGAGGCCGCCTGGGTGGCTCAGTTGGTTAAGCAACTGCCTTCGGCTCAGGTCATGATCCTGGAGTCCCTGGATCGAGCCCCGAATCAGGCTCCCCGCTCAGCGGGGAGTCGGCTTCTCCCTCTGACCCTCCCCCCTCTTGTGCTCTCTCTCTCTCATTCTCTCTCAAATAAATAAAAAATCTTTAACAACAAAAAATCCCTCCACGTTGAAACCCTGCCTGTCCCCCAAACTATACTCAGCTTTGAAGAAAGGAAATGGGGCTCAAAAGTACATAAAGTAGTGGGGGGGGGGGGCGTCAAGGCTAAATAAGAGCCAGAGGGGCAGAAAACGAAGGGGATGCTGCAAAGGTGCTAAACACAGAGCGAGACACAGAGAGGGGCCGGGCTCAGCTCTAAGAGGGGCCTCCAAGCGTCCCTAGAAACTTGGAGGCCAGACCGTCCCCACCGGCGCACGACCCTCTGCAACCTCGGCGACGGCAGCCCAGGAGCCTGCGCTAGACAGCTCGCTCACTCACCTCCACACGAGCCTCCACATCTGCTGCAGCCCCATGGCAAAGACACCCGAGAGCCGAAAGTAGTAGAAAGCGGCGCACAGGAGAATCTCGTGTAGCCTCACGTCAGACCCACCCACAGCCGCCCTGCTCCTCCCAGCGCCGCCGGACACAGATGACAAGTCCTCCAGGCGGCCAGAGAGGCCCTAGACGGGATGTTTTTCAGCGGCGCGACGCTGAGGGGCGGGGCGAGAACCGCTGCGGGAGGAAATGGATTGAGGGCGAGTGGAGAGGATGGGCTGGGGCTGGGCTGGGGCTTGGCTGGGGGGCGGGGCTGAGGCGAAGGCGGAGGGCGAGGTGGGGCAGGGCTGATGGAGCGGTAGGGAGCAGGAGCCGGCTGAAGAGGAGAAAAGAAATTGTTCTCTAGAGGGTTTCCTGCGTGGCTCAGTAGATTAAGCATCAGACTCTTGGTTTTGGCTGGGATCAGGATGGTCGATCGAGCCTTATCTTGGGCTCCCCTCTCTGGGGAGTCCGCTTGAGATTCTCCCTCTGCCCCTCCCCCTCTCTCAAATAAATAAATAAATCTTTACCAACAAAACTGAAAGTTACTGTTATCAGTGAAAGCATAATTATATTCCAAACGTAGCTTACTCTTAAATCAAGATTTATCTTATCCAGGAGGAGTCGATTCAGAAGAATGTTTCTCTGTATCCAGATACACCCAGATGTCCAGCAGCAAACATTCCATCACCACTAAAGTATTGACACATTTGTCAGAAAAAAGGAATTCAGTGAAGAATTTCAGAGGGAGGGAAGTAAAAGGAATTAGTCTTAGCAAGTTAACATTTAAGAAGATACTATCAAGACTTTGATGAAAAATTACTTTTCTAACTTAGGTCAAATATAATTACCAAATGCCCACTGAACAGAAGACAAACAGGCATCAGAGAAGGAACTACTGACCTATAATTCAGTTTTTAACCAGCTCTGGAACATCAATATCTGACATCAGCATCTGACATTGCCATCATGTCTCATTCAGCGTGCGCAAAAATGAACGGATCATTCAACCCAGCATGGTTTATTGGAAAGCATGAGCTTTCCTGTCAAACAGCCCAAGATTCAAATCTTCCCTGTTCCCGTAGCTTCATGTGCATGGAACCTGCGACTCACAGGGCCCCATGCTTACAAGGGCCCTGTTCTACTTTTAACAATTTTTTAACAAGGTGTCCCACATTTTCTTTTTGCTATAGACAGGTCTACAAATCATGTAGTCGGTCCTGTCCTGTCCCTAGCATGCTAATAGTTTAGTGACCTTGGGCAAATTATATAACCCAAGATGTTTTTCAAAAGTGTTCATATCATTTTGGACTAAGAATTCTAGTTGCAGACAACCCACGGAATAGGAAAAAAAATTTGCAAATGATATATTTAATAAGGATTTTGTACCTAGAACTATTACAACTCAATAATAATTTAAAAAAATCATTCCATTTCAAAGTGGGCAATGGATCTGAAAAGACAGTTCTCCAAAGAAGATCTACAAATGATCAATAATCATGTGAAAAAATCCCCAACATGATTAGCCATCAAGGAAGTGAAAATCAAAACCATAATGAGATATGACTTCATACCCACTAAGATGGTTATAATCAAAAAGGCAGAAAATAGGAAGTGTTGGTGAAGATGTAGAGAAATAGGAATCTTCATACACTGCTGGTGGGAATGTAAAATTTTATGGCCATTTTGGAAAAAATCTAGCAATCCCTCAATTGGTTAAATATAGAGTTACCATAAGACCTAATAATTCCACTCCTATGTACATACCCAAAAGAAATGAAAGTAGTCCACACAAATGTTTATAGCTACTCATAATAACCAAAAAGTGGAAACAACTCAAATGTGTATCAACTGATGGATTTTTAAAAAGTGATATATCTGGGGTGTCTAGATGGCTCAGTTGCTTAACATCTGCCTTCGGCTCAGGTCATGGTCCTGGAGTCCCAGGATCCAGCCCCACGTCTGGCTCCCTGCTCAGCGGAGAGCCTGCTTCTCCCTTTGCCCCTCACCCTGCTCCTGCATGCACTCTCTCTCTCTCAAATAAATATTTTTTTAAAAAATTAAAAATAAAAAAATAATTTAAAAAGTGATATATCCAGGGTGCCTGGGCGGCTCAGGCGGTGAAGCATATTCCTTCAGCTCAGGTCATGATCCCAGGGTCCTGGGATTGAGTCCCGTATCGGGCTCCCTGCTTAGTGGGGAGTCTGCTTCTCTCTCTTCCTCTGCCCCTCCCCCTGCTTGTGCTCTCTCTCTCTCTCTCAAATAAATAAATAAGATCTTTTTTTTAAAAAAGTGATATATCCATATAATGAAATATTAGACAATGAAAAAAATGAACAAAAACTAAACATGCTACAACATAGATGAACCTTGAAAACGCTATGTTAAGTGAAAGAAACCAAGCACAAAAGACCACATGCTAATTTCATTAATATGAGCAAATGTATAGAGACAGAAAGTAGCCTAGGGGTCAGAAGGGTTGGTAGAATAATTGGAGGGTACCAGCTAAGAGGTACTGGGTTTCTTTCTGGAGTAATAAAAATATTTTTAAATGTACTGTGGTGATGATTGCCATTGAATTGTATACTTTAAATGGGTGAACTGTATGGTATGTGAACTAGATCTCAAATATAAAATAAAAGAATTCTGGTCGCTCCACATCCTCATCAACATTTTGTGCTGTCCATCTTTAATTTTAGCCTGTTGATTTGTGTCTCACTGTGGTTTTAATTTGCATTTCCCTGGTGTCTAATGATATTGAACACTTTTTTTGTATGCTTATTATCTTCTTTGGTAAAGTGGCTATTCAATTCTTTTGCCCATTTTACATTAGGTCATCTTTTTATTGTTGTTTGATGTAGTCATTATCTAATGCTGTTACAAATTGCCCCAAGATTCAGCAACTTAAAATAATAAACATTTATTATCTCTCTCAGATTCTGAGACTCAGGAATCAGAGAGAGGCTGAGAAGTGGTTCTGGCTCAGAGTCTCTCCTGAGGTTGCAGTCATGGTGTTCGCTGGGACTATAGTCATCTGAAGGCTCAACCAAGGCAGGAGGACCCCCTTCCAAACTCACTCATGGGCTCATTGGCAAGCTTCAGTTCCTCGCCACATGGTCCTCTCGAGAGGGCTGCTCACAGTGTAGCAGCTCCATTTCTCCAGGGTGCGTGATCCAAGAGAGAGAACCACCAAAACAGAAGCCATAGTATCTTTTATAACCTAATCTTGGAAGTGATGGAGCATCACCACCGCCTCATTCTATTGGTCACGCGTACCACACCCAGTACAACGTGGGAGGGGACTACACCAGGGTATGAATAGGCAGCTGGGATCATTGAGAACTGTTTGGACGCTGGCTACTACTCTCGAATTTTTTTCCTTTCTCATTACCAAACAGTCATCAAGGCACGCCAGTTATTTCTTGAAGCATCTCTCAGATTTGCCCCATCCTCTTAACGCCCCACTACTACCATTCTAGTACCCACATGAAACTCATTCCAGATCTAACTTCTCTCTTCTCCCACAATCATCACACCCTTCAATTCACTGACGACAAATCCATGTATCTTTGGCTTATTATTCAGCTGCTAAATCATCTCACAATTGTCCAAAGCTATGTTGTCCAATACTAGACACATGTGGCTATTGAACACTTGAATTGTGGTCCATGCAATGGAGGAACTAAATTTTTCCTTAATTTAAATTTAACAACTGGAGCAGTATAAAACATTTTTAATATTGATTACATGTCAAAATGGTAATATTTTAGACATATTGGGTTAGGGAAAATATATTATTAAAATGAACTTCACCCATTTCTTTTTATTTTTTTAGTGTGGCATAGAAAGTTTTAAATTACATATGTGGCATTATTATTGAACAGCGGCGGTCTGTAATATTGAGTTCAAACTGACTGACCTTTGAGGCAACAGAAACAGGGCTCTGCCTTAACTACCCAAATTTATTTCCCATGTAACCTGCCCTCCTCGTTCCTGTCACAGTCTCTCCTGGATGTCCCCAAGGACATAGTGTTGATTTCCTGCCTCTGTGCCTTGGCTCACGTGATTCCTCAGGCCAGGAAAGCTGTTCTTCTTTCATCCTCTTCTAAAATTTTTCCATCCTGAAGACCTATCTTGAGTCTTATCTTCCTGCAATAGCCTCTTATTCTAACCTGTACTGGGTTCCTTTTTTTTTTTTTTCCCTGAATTTGAGTTATACTTCTAATCAGCATCATATTTCATCACTCATTTCTTGCTTATTTGTTGAATGCTAATTTTCTCTCTCGAATTATACATTCCTTGAGGATAGAAACTGTATCTTATATGTTGTCTGAATTTTTCAAAAACCTAGTGTTGGAAACATGATAAACAGCCATACAAATTTGATATACTAATTAACTAATTAGGAAAGAGATTTTGTATACAAATAACTCTGTGTGTATTTTGATCAGTGTAAACCTGGCACTGGTATGGAAAAATAAGGTTGTAAATTTTATTTGTCAAAACACAGATGCTCCTCGCAGACAAATTAAATACCCGCAACATGTGAGCAATTATCCAGAAGCCAACACCAGCACTGAATGACAAGGAAGTGACTCCTCCTGCTTTTTCCTGTCAGAAACAATGATTGGTGATCAATGAAAGGCTCTGAAAAGCTTGCCAAAAGGTCACTACTGTTGGGTTGGGATCCCTCAGCACGCCAAGCCCCCACCCCTCACTCCTGATACTAGACAAAGATCTCTTCCAATGCCAGAGATGAGCTGCTCACTCTGACCGTCCCAATAGCCCACTTCTAGGACAGCCTCTGCAGCTGTACCTTTTCTTAACTCTAACCAGCCTGAGGCTGTGCCAACTGGTCAGATCTACCCTGCTCCGTTACCCATGAGCTACGTAGGAAGTCTTAAGGCTCAATCCTCCACCCCTTTCTATCAGACCTCTTGGAAGAGTACTGAAACCCACTCGTTTCACCTTCTTTTCATTCCTGAACTTCGAAAATTTTGAAAAGTGGCCTTTTGTGGGAAGAGTGTTTTGAGCCAACACTGTTTTTGTTTTTGTTTTGTGCCAAGCCCCAGGGGAAAAGCCTGACCTAGAACGATCTCACTGATCCCAACCCAAGGCTGTGTAAGTGTAATGGTCTCAGTGTAACCCTTTGGCCAGCACCGACCACAGGAGGCATAGCGCATAGGCCACCTGCACAGAGTCTCAGCTGTCTTCCCAAACAAAAGGAATTGAGTCATACAACTGGAGGCCAAGAAGCAAGGCATTGCTCAGCTATTACTAACAAGCAGGGCAGAAAACAGATCTTGATCCAATGATCATGCTGATCTCAACTTATTGATCCCAAAGGGTATCAACATTCTCTCTAATATGTAACAAGGTGAACAGTATGAGATACGGTAGAGCTTGTGACCCAAGATCACTTCTCTTAAGGTAGTTAACCATTTTCTCCCTTGTACTATAGGCAGGATGAGTGGCCTCATAGACCCTCAGAGTTCTGGAGATGCCCAAGGTTGAATAATGAAATCTGGGTCCGTTCCCTTTCCTCTTGCTCAGTGCCCAGTGTAACTTAAATAAGCCCTTCTGCAAGGTTAATATTCAGTAAATAAGCATCAGTATGGCCACATGATTGTTAAGACATTGAAATACTTCTAAACCAATCAATAAACACCCACTGTCCATGTCAGCGAATCTGGTCAATCTGGCCCCAAGAACCCCAGGTGGGCGCCACTGAGAAAACCAACCTGGCACGTGCCAGCCAGCAGACCACAGCTGTCCACATTAGACCGCAATGCCATGTGTTCATAGTGAGCCAAGTCCTTTTCGGGAAGATAATGGGGCTTGTGTACCAGAAGGCATGTGCCTGGTGGCCATCAGGCTGCCCGTCCCTTGGCTGAGACCACCTGCTGCAGGCTAACCCCAGAGCTGCCCTCACAGCGCTGCAGTGCACCATAGCTCTGCCATATCTTGACCAGTACCCTTGCCCTTTTGTACGTTTGTGCTACGCAGTGCGTGCCACCCAACGAACGGGACTGGACTATGCCCATCATAGTGCGGTTACTGCAAGGACCACATACACCAAAGCTGGATCAGAAAAATCTCAGAAGTAGAACCACATCTGGGTGCCCTTTCTTCTCTATCTCCCTTTTCTTGGCCACGTGCAATCTCATGCAGACTTGCGAAATGCCTGCTTCTCTCCCGGTGCTTTGTCTAGTCATTGAGGGCCTATTATAATCCAGGTACTATGTTAGGTGTTGGGCCCTGCAGCCTTGGAGATTACATGGTGCTATGGAAGCACCTAGTAAGGCCACCTGTTATAATCTAGAAATCAGAGAAGTCTTCTCAGAAGTGACTGTTTGAGACATAGGAAACTCTGCATAGATAGAACAGAGCATGCAACTCCAGGATTCTGATAGTGGCACTAGAGAGGCAGGGTGGGATCAGATCACGAAGGGCTCATGAAGCCACCTTTAAAGGGTATTTAAGCAGAAATATGACATAATCAGATTTTAGTTCTATCAGTATCACTTTGCAGTACAGCCAGTGGATCAGAGAAAATATGTCTGGCTCCCCACACCCCTCCCTGTATCTTTTCTGCACCTTCATACTTACTTGACTTGCAAGAAGTTTTGATTTGCCCTGGCTTGTCTGATCCCAACTGTATTTCATGACATCATCTCACAATACAGCTTTTAATAGCTATTTATTTACATATTCCTTCTGCTTTTGTCACATTTGCTAACTAGCCAATCTATTTCTCATTTTCTGAACTCAGCAGAGCAATCTGATTAGCCTACCTTAACTTTTCTGAGCTGTGAATGTGCCACCTTGGATAAGGGATTGGGGGAGAGGGTTTAATCATCTATTTGAATACTGGGGATGTTCATGGCTTCCAAGATTATGTGGGTTTGGCAGGGAAGGATGGCTTATTTCTCAGATCATCAACCAGTCTTCATGCCCAGAGTAATGATTCAAAGAGCAGCTGATAAAGATAGGAGCATTAATAAAATAGAAATGTTTAAAAACAAAAATGGTTCCTGTAAGAAAAAAAATGTGCACAGAAACATTCTAGAAGGATATCTACCCCAAATGTTAACAACAGTTAACCTTAGGTGGTGGTGAAAATATGGGTGACTCAGTACTTTTCTATAATTGTTTATATTTTCTATTGTTTCTCATGAGAACAGTTGTTTTATTTTTAAAAAGTAGTTTTAAGGAAATAACAAATACTCATAAAACCTACCATACTTTTCTTTATAAGTAATTCTCAAAATATTTTTTGGACAAGTTTTCTCTTTACTACATGCACTGGATTTCTAGGGAGTTGCCACCAGGTGGTGAATGTACCATATCAAAGAAGACTAAAAGGCTTAAAAAAAAAAAAAAAAGACTGAAAGGCTTATGTTTTTTCCATAAAATAGTCTCTCCAAATAAAATTGTTAGAAAAGCTTTAATACGGCTGGTCTGAAGCTAGTGAGTTATCTCAATTGTTTATAGTCAAGTTACAAATCAAACTCCTTGTTCTACTCTTTCCCCATCTCACTACTGCATTTGACTTAAAAAATAAGAAAATTTTAAAAAGAAGAAAAAGCTTTAATACTTCTCTTGATTCTGATATATTTCATGTCAAATTATATCTCTCATTAAGAATACATACATAACACATACACAACATAAGATGTAATACTAACATTGTAAAGAATGCAAAAAACATAGGCCTTGATACACAGTAATAGCACAGTGTCTATTTGCATATTTCTAATAACTGGCATATTCCTAATACACAATGTCAAATTATCTTCATTATTTAAAAATATGTATATTATATAGGTACAGTCTTGAGGACCTCAGTTTAGCAATATATATTTAAAATTACCTCCTGAAATGAGTAAATGAGTAAACTGATCTGTCCTAAATTTGGTAAGTTGGGTTACAAATTCTGTGATGTTAGCAAGTCCCACAGGGAACTGTGTAATCAGGAAGATCTTTTGTAACAATTATGGCCTTTAAACTCTCCTGGGTTTCCCTAAAACTGTTTGTATGTATGCATACATAGCAATAATAATTACAAAAATGTAAGTAGATTAAAATTTGTGTTAAAGTATGCATAGACTTTCCTCTGATGAACATTAGATTCCCTAATATCTGGTATCTCTTTTGGGGAGGAGAAATAAATCAAATGAATGTCAAAATAATACGGTTTTTCACTCATACAGGAAAGCTTTGAGTCCTTTTCAGGGTCACTTTTATATTGTTCTGATGCTCAGCTGGTGAGACTTCTATGTTCTTAATACTTTCCCTAAGAGCTACGGAAAGAAAGTTGTAATTATCAGTATTCTTGCAGCTACAATGCTCAAAATCCCTCCTTCGAGGCTCTTTCCTCCAAATCCTAAATCAAAAAAACAAAAATAACTCATCCCATGATATTAGTGGTAAAATCAACGGAAATTTGTGAAATTTCTGCCTATATTTAGGAGCAAGAGAGTTGCTTAGAGCAAACAGATGGTGGAAGGCAAGACAGCAATGTTTGGTATGTGTTTTTAAGATTCAGAGTGGATGAAATAGGAAATAATTTGCAGCTGATCAAAGATTGATGGTAAATGGTAACATCAAAGATTTCTTTTTTTTTTTTTTTTCAAGTTTTAACTTGTGACTCCAAGGACAACAACTTAGAGACAGCTGCTGCAGTATGCTGACCTGCATGCAGACTCTGGAGTGTGTTAAGGACAGAACGTCCACACTCACTTGAAAGGTGTTGGAGAGCCAGGAGGCCAGAAATGGTGTGGAGAAGTGCGTGGTGGCTGGGAATTCACTTCCTTTTCCTCATCTTGGTGTCAAGCAATGATCTGCCCCTTTCACTTAACTCACTGGTCCTCACAGAGGCATCTGTGGAACTGCATTTACTATTATTTCCAAGATAAAATGTAACTGTATTTGCCAGGTAATATATTTAACTTTTCTTGTGGAAAAAGAGGGGGAAAATCTGCATGAAGAAAGAAACTGTGAAATAAATTAAAAAAAAAAAAGGAGACAAATGTATGTTCTTTCTAATTTTCCAAGGTTTTCTTTCCATTTATAACATTTCTTTTGTGGAAACTCGAGATTAGTCACAGTAAGCAAACATTTCAGTGTCAGCACATTCTATAAAAACACTTGTGAAAATCATTTAGGGTCAGATTTTAGTATTTGTGAAGACATTTTAAAAGCTAGGATTATTTTTAAGTTGTAAGGTATTAGGAGTCATAGCACAGTCCCATGTGCCCAAATATAGGTCTCCAAATATTACCTAAATAATGAGGCACTTAAATATCAGAGAAAGAAGTTATTTAACAAATTAAAAACCCAGTATAATCAGCATATGAGAGATCCACTTCTTGTCTCCTCTTGTTTTTCCAGTCTCACGTTGGCTTAAGTTTTTACCAGAATGATTTGGTAATATGATGTATGGAGCAGATAATATGGGTGTAGCTTAGGAAAAGAACTTGATTCTGGGTGTTAGACATTTTAAAGAAGCCTCTTAAAGTTCTATTACAGAATGCCTAAAAAATTAAAAGATGTTTAATGTCCTATTCCCTATGAAATGAATGTCATAATCATCCTTGTCATGTAATATCCAAAATATAATTATGAAATTGTTAACAGTTCTAAAAATAAAGCTAGGCAAACTTATTCCAAAACAAAGTACACAAAAGGCATAAGCAATCAGGATGTAAATATTCTGAGATAACAAAGTATGCAATAAAATGATCTTACAAACTAAAGAGTATCACGGAGGATCCAACAGTAAGTTGATTTTAGGTTTTCTCTGGATAGCTAAAGAAAACAAGAAAATATCCAGGAAAGTTTAAGAATTGGAGGAAATGACTCATTGATAATATGCGTGCTCCAGCGGGTAACCTTTGTGCTGAACAGCAGAACACTGTACACCTAATAAGCAGGGGCTGGGCTGGGCAGTTCACTAAGGAATGTTCAAATGAAGCCCAGGAGAAGGCAATCCAGTGTCCCTTCCCTGAACTTTTGGCTCTCAGGTTCCAGCATTTAATTTAATTTAATTTAATCCAGCATTAATTGAGATAGAGGGGAGCTGAGACCCTAAGGATCCATATACTTCAAGACTTTGACAATTACTATTTTTTACATCTAGCAACATGTCTGTGGAAAAGTAAGTGGGAATGCATATAATTCCCATTTTATGCACATATATACACTCTGTGTGTGTGTGTGTGTGTGTGTAGTGATAGAATGAAGATAAATACTTAAGCCCAAAAATTTTGTTAGGCAGAAGCCTATATGCCCATGCATTGGAAAACGCCTATAAATATACCTGCATGACTTGTTCTAAAAAGTTATCCTTTGCTCTTGATACCTCAGCCACTTGTAGCCTCAATAGCTATCCAGTTCTCACTAGTTTATGTAGTTCAGTAAGTTTGCACTGTAACTGAAGGAAAACTCACAAAGTTGTAACCTTCTATCACAAATGTTAAGGATTTCTACCTCAGATCTAAAAAAAAGTCATAGATATGCTTTGTTTTCACGAGGGTTGTTCAATCTTTTCTAAGACAAGTATAAACAACTCATACTAGTTAATGATTTAAAAGGAACACAAAAATAAGATTGTGCAATACAGTGCTAGGAATCTCTTACAACTAAATCAATTCAAATTTATTCCTTGTGTGGGTAACCTCCATTTTCCCTATTTGTTAACTACATGCTATCCTACAGTTAAGTCATCTTTACAGACGCCTGACGGAAGATCCGTGGATGGCAAATGCTGCGTGATGCATTAAAATCCAGTGAGCTAGTCAAAACCAAGTGTCCAGCAGCCGATTTCAGGTTGTGAGCTGTGGCAGAGGCAGGCATGCGGCGTTGACCTATGCGAGAGCAACTGGTGACTTTCGATCTAGTTCGGTCTGCCTGAGGAAGGGCATGACCGAGTCCGGAAAGGCCGTGAGAGCTGCCCGCGGCCCGCGCTACTGCTGACCCTTACCCGAGAGGCCTTGGCTAAAGTGCCATTAAAAATCATATTTCAAAAACTCTATAAAGCATATTTAACGATATGGTGAAATGCTCATATGTGATGATTAAACAACAGTTCATAAAACAACATGTTTAGTAATATTTGTAAAAATAAATATACATGCAGAGAGAAGATGGAACATTATACTCTAAAATGCTAATGGTTATAGTATTGGGGGTGGGTTTTGTTTCCGTCTTTACATTTTTTCATATTTTTTGAGTTTCCACAAACTTTTCTTCAGAATAATGCATTGATTTTATAACCAGAAAAAAAGTCAATAATTTCCTCTGAAAGCACTTCTTTAGAATATTTTGAATATTTTGAAAAGGTGAATTTTGGCAGTTACTCTATTGATATTAAGAAGATACGCCGGGGCGCCTGGGTGGCTCAGTCATTAAGCGTCTGCCTTCGGCTCAGGTCATGATCCCAGGGTCCTGGGATCGAGCCCCGAATCAGGCTCCCCGCTCAGCGGGAAGCCTGCTTCTCCCTCTCTCACTCCCCCTGCTTGTGTTCCCTCTCTCACTGTCTCTCTCTCTCTGTCAAATAAATAAATAAACAAAATCTTAAAAAGAAAAAAGCTATACCATTGGCACAGTAATCCAGAAGAGGATGAAAGAAAGAAAATAGAAGGCTCAGAAATATGGCCTAGTGCACAAAACAGCTTAATGTATACATTGGCCATCACACATTCGTGGGAAAAGGATGTTTGCTCAAGAACAATGTCAGGAAAATTGACTAGATATTTGGGGGGTGGGGCGAGGAATCAACTTAGAGCTTCTCAAAATAATTCCCAGATTACTAAAAACTTAAATCCTAAAAATCAAATAGTAAAAGGTATTAGGAGAAATATAAGTGAATATTGGTCCAATCTTTTAAAAAGGATTTTCTAGGCATAGAAACAAAGATACAGAGACAATTCCATAAAAAATTTTGATTTTGTAAATAATAAAAACCCTACAATACAGTGAAAAGGCGAACTACGAAAATTATTCATAACAAATGTGACAAAGGGTTGCCATTTTTTTTTAAGATTTTTATTTATTTATTTGACAGAGAGAGAGACAGCGAGAGAGGGAAATACAAGCAGGGGGAGTGGGAGAGGGAGAAGCAGGCTCCCCACTGACCAGGACCCTGGGATCATGACCTGAGCTAAAGGCAGATGCCCAATGACTGAGCCACGCCCTGAAGGGTTGCCATTCTTAACATATTGCCAATGGACTTGAACAAGATAAATACTAAGACTAAAATATTGCTAGTTTTGAGCTCCCGGAGTGCAGAAGCATAACTATACTGTTTACTGCTTATACCCGTTAGCATTGTGCCCAGATACATTACAAGGAATTAATCCATATTGAACGAATAGAGAGATGGCCAAACATGCAAAGGTGGCTAAAGAAGCGGGGGAAGGCAGAAGAGAGAAGGAAACACGAATGGCAAATAGACATGGGAAAAATTCTCTCAGCAACAATAAAAATGGAATTAAGACTATGATGAAAAATTAGGAAGGGTTTTTTGTGTGTATTTGATAATAGATGCAGTAATGAGATAGGCAATATCACTCACAGCGAGGAGTGTTTTGAAGGGCAATTGATAAAGTCATATTGTAGACTATGTAATTCTAGGAGTCTAACCTAAAGAAGTACAATAGATACTGGAAGGATAAATCTTCTAGAACTCTTGGACTCTTTAAATCTGTGTTTCCAAACCGTGTTCCAAAGAGCTCTGGGGTTCTGCAGGGAGGTCCCAGAGTATGCCTTAAAATGAGGAAGGTTCCTTTAACTCTGCATCTGACTTTTATTTATTTGTTAGAGGCAATATAAGAATATTTTCTTAAAGATTCCACTGAGGGGCATCTGGGCGGCTCAGTCAGTTAAGCATCTGCCTTCGGCTCAGGTCATGATCCCAGAATCCTGGGATCAAGCCCCACATCGGGCTCCCGGCTCAGCGGGAAGCCTGCTTCTCTTTCTCCCACTCTCCCTGCTTGTGTTCCCTCTCGTGCTGTGTCTCTCTCTATCAAATAAATAAATAAAATCTTTTAAAACACGAAACGTTTAAAAAAGATTCCACTGAAAACATAAAAGTTTGAACACCACTATATTGTACTATTTGATTTCAATAAAATGCAATGGACTGTTACTTCTCAGAAACTACTAGAGAAGTGGGAACAATAGTCAAAGCGTTACATTCCCCAACACTGGCCTCACAGTAATTCTAAATTCCTGCTTTAGGAAACTTGTAAATCTTTCTATAATTACCTTGCAAATAGTCCAAATCTCAGATATAAAATCTAAGCATATCCAGGCCTGTAACTTGAGAAATAAAAGATTCGTGTTCTATGAGGTTCACCAGTGTTCTTTAATATGGTCAGTCTGTCCTAACAAGAACCAACCTCTACTCAGATGTCTCAGCAGAAGAGATTTTATTGAAGGGACTATTTACAGAAGTTCTAGATTAGGTTTACAGTAGGGTGAAGGGATACAACATGACATGGAGATGATAAGAGACGTGAAGGTACCCAGGCTCTTGCAACCTAAGAGGCTGTGACCATCGCTAGGACTGAAGGGATAAGGGGAGGAAATCAAATCAGCAGAGCAGTGAAGGGAGAGCCACCTTGACTTAGAGGTCCAAACTGGGAAAAGAGGTAGGAATAAATACCCCAACTTTTCTCCTTTTCCACCCTCCAACCTATTGTTGGTATCGCCCACTGGTCAACCTTACCTGGAAGTCAGCTGGCAAGAGAGCCCAGAGAAAATAGCTGATGAAAGTTCTGCCTTCAGAAAGACAAGAATCTAGCAGAGAAGGATGGAAAAGGATCTGGCAGAGAGCTAGCTGAAAATAACCAGCATACTTACAATAGTGAAATATCAGGAACCCTGATCTAATAAAAGAGCAATGCTTAACTAAATGATGGTATTAACCATTCTCTAATTAAGTAAATAATGGTACTCAAAAAACCATTATGCATTTGAGGAGCACAGAAGAGAGCAAACAGCTCCATCTGGGAGAGTGAATTCAGGGCAGATCTTCTCAAATTGACAACCTAAGTTGTTGTTGTTGTTGCCTAAGTGAATTTTCTTATATTTTTGCTTATTACAAAAGAATACATATCCATTATAGGAAGAACACACGTAAGAGAAAACCAAATATCTACAATCTCACCCCTACCCAAGACCACTATCAACATCTTAGTGTGTTTACATCTTTCCATATCTTTTTCTCTGCATACGTACACAGGATTATGTTGTATTTGGGATGTAACATAGATATGGTTTTCTTAACTGTATTTTTCCATGTAATAAGTCATGAATACTATCTCATGCAATAAATATCATTTGGCAACTTTTTTGTGTTGTTTTGTTTTTAAAGATTTTATTTATTTATTTATTTGACAGAGAGAGACACAGCGAGAGAGGAAACACAAGCAGGGGGAGTGGGAGAGGGAGAAGCAGGCTTCCCACAGAGCAGGGAGACCGATGCGGGGCTCAATCCCAGGACTCCGGGATCGTGACCTGAGCCGAAGGCAGACGCTTAACGACTGAGCCACCTAGGCACCCCTGTAACTAATTTCTATCCTCAGACATTAAGTGTGCTTTCTCTTTTGGCTATTACCAAATACACTGTGATGAACTTTCTTGTAGTCTACTCTTTGCACACATCACTGCCCTCACGCCAATTTCAGGCCACAGCCTGTTTTTCTACAGCCCTCAAGCTAATAGCTCTCCTATTTTTAAAAGGTTTTAAAAACAAAAGCACATACACAAAGAAGAAAAACAACAGAGACATATGTGGCTTGCAAAGCCTAAAATATTTATTATCTGGGCTTTTACAGAAAATAGTTGTCAATTCCTGTATTATGAATTCCCAGAAATGCAGTTTTTGAGTCAAAGGGTGTGAACATTTTTGAAGCTTTTACTGCATTTGGCCAAATTGCCCTCCAGAAACACTGAAGTAATTTATGTCCTTCTCAGTACTGAGTTTGGTCATTTGCCACGCATCCTGCCTCAAGGGTCCCTGGCCTAAATCACTAGCTTTTATTCTCAGTCAACTTCATGATGCATTAGCGTTTTTTTTATGAAAGAAATTAAAAATTCTATAGTCAAGTCTGTCATTTTTCCTTTGCAATTTTGCCCTTTGTTCCAAGCTTACTTTCAGATTAAATGCAATTCAGTTATATTTTCTCCTTGAACTTTTAAGACTTCTTTTTTTTTTAAGATTTTATTTATTTGTTTGAGAGAGAAAGAGAGAAAATGTGCAAGAGCAGGGGGAGGGGCAGAGAGAGACGCAGACTCTCCTGCTGAGCAGGGAGCCCCTGGTGGGGCTCCATCCCAGGAACCTGGGATCATGACCTGAGGCAAAGGCAGACTGACGCTTAACCAACTGAGCCACCCAGGCGCCCCAAACTTTGAAAACTTCTAAAAAATTTAAATCTTTTAATCCTTCTCAAATTTAGTGTCGGAGAAAGGTTTTTAAAGCATGAATAAGTCATATAATGTGAATCCTGGAGTCATATTGCTGGGTTCAAACTTGGCCTCACAACATATACATGTTTAAATAAATTATCTAACTTCTCAAAGTCAGTTCTATTCTTCATTAAGTGGAGATAACAGTAATTCCTACCACGGGATTCACCTAAGAATGAACAGCTATAAAACACAAAAAGCGTCTAGCATGGTGCCGCTAGCTATTATTATAGCAGCTAGAGAATCCTCCAGGCAAAAGAACTTGAGATCTCTCAAGCTAGAGACCACAGAAGCAGGATGGGAGCAGAAAGATGAATTCAGTCTGGGCGATGTGAAGTTTCAAGCACCATTTCCTGGAGTCTGACAAGTCGGGTATTGCCCCAGTCTCCCGTCTTGGTAGTTCCTCACTGTTCCTCAACAACCAAGTGTTGGTAACTCAAGGGAGTCTTGGGCAGTTGGGGAAAATACAGGTAAGAAAACCTGCCAGCTGGAACTTTACAACATTTTCCCAATTTCTTGCCATGGAATGAGTTACAGGTATATAGATACTGGTCTCCCTGGCCCTCCATTTACTCCCGCAGCAGCAGCCTCTTTCGTTTACCCTATTTGGGGCCTTGCAGACTTGATCATTTCCTAGGCGTGCCAGGAAGGGAAAGGATGTGCAGAAAGCCCAATGCACCCACAAACAACATTCAACTTGCTGGGCCAGCTAGCTGACAGGCCCCTTCTACTCAAAATCTTACGTTGCTTTTTCAAAACTTGGACTCCTCCCCCCGATTCCAAACCATTTTTAAGGTATACTGAATGCCACAGTTTAAAGGGCTGAAGAGAGAGAAGTTCCCTGCCCATGATGTGCTTCTGTCAAGGTGCCCTAGGCCCACACCTTATAAGGCAAGCGCCCAGGAGACACTGCTGTAGTTTGAACAACCAGCACACTTGACATTTCTATTAGAATAATGGGACCCGAATGCCACGGGCAGGAAGTCTTATCTTCCCAGCTGCCAACCCGTCTGCCAAACCCTTAATCTCCAAAGAAGTGGACGGGAAAATGGAGGAGGAAGATTTTACAAGCGAATTCGTGGGCGGCTACAAGGAAAGGACAGAAACAGTGGATGAGGTGACCCGGGAGCCCTTTGCTGCCTAGCACCCCCAGCCTGAATCATCACGCTCCATCTGTGACGTCGCAGAGGCCTGGCCCCGGCGGGCGTGGGATGCCCTCGCCCGCCCCGGGAGCCTCGAGGCGTCACCGCGTTGCCACGCCGCGGTCCCCGGGGAGCCGAGCGGGCGGCGGCCCCGCGGATGCTGAGGTCTGCGAGCCACCGCCAAGCCAGGCAGCGAGCACGACGGCCGGCTTCGCCTCCCCCTCGGGCGGCCTCCGCCGAGCTCCCGGCCCCTCGCCGTTGCGCTAAGCCCGCGGCCAGACGCCTACAGCCCCTCCGCTCGCCTCCGCGCCGGCCACCTCCGCCGCAGCCGCATTTTCCTCCTCCTCCTCCCCCGCCTCTTCCGTTTCTGGAGGGAAAGGCTGCAGCCTCCTTCGCTCCGCATCCCCGGCTTAGGTAATACGTTCTCCTTCTTACGTGCCCCTCGCGTCCCGCCGCTGCTTCCCTACTCCTCGGATCTGGGTCCCCGAGCTGGGCGACCGGCACGCGCCTCATCGCCCCTGCGGAAGGTAGGTGAGTAAAATCGGGGCCAGGAGGCTCCGTGCTTCTGCGCCCCGGCCTGTGACGAGCTCTGCCCGCGGCGGCCAGGCTGCCACCCGGCCTGGCCCGCCCCGCATCGCTGCTGCAGCCAGCCGGGCCGAGGAGCTCGCGAATCCCGCGGCTCCCCCCGCCCGGCAGAAATGACCCGAAAGAAACAGAGGGTGGGAAGAAAGGTTAGCAAACAACTTTGTTTAAAAAAAAAAATCGATCATTATTAGCATTTCTAGGTCGAAGAAGCTGACAGTTGTCGAGAGCAGTGGCCCAGGTTCAACAGGTAGATGGCGTAGCTGTCAAGCGCCCCTTGGTTTTGCTTTGGGAGATGCTTCTAAGTGTCCGTAGCTGCTGGCTGCCGCTAGTGACCTACTAGATGAGAGTAAAATAAACATGATGGGACTATATTTAGAAAAGTCTTTACTTCCTTGCTTTTAATTCTCTGCATTTTGAAGGGCGGCTTTGTGAGATGTGCATTCATAGTTGGTGTGGCCAGGATAGTAGGTGGGAAAAATTTTAACAGGGCTTTGGCCGAATCAGGAACGCTGTTAGACACAAAGAGCATGAAAAAAAAAAAAATCCCTAGATTATTTAGTCCATCCATGAAGAATACATGTAAACAACTAAGGTGTATATTTTGGAGATTCCCAGTTCTAAAGCTAATTTTAAGGCGTTGAATAAGCATAAGTTTGCCCACTGTGTGAATCGAATTCACTTCAAAAGAACAGTGGCTTAAGGCTATATGGACGGACCACTTAAGTGGATCCCACGTGTTGAATAAAACATTTTTTGGGGGGCCCTTTTCCTGTGATTCCTAACTTTGAAACCAAACAAGTTGATAAGGATCAGCCCTCTCAGCCCTATAATAGTCTGATGATGAAAATGATCCACTGAATTACTATTGACTGATGAATTAGCTAAGTAACCTCATTTTTAACTTTAAAAATGGGGAATATAAAGAAAAAAACATAAAGGCAATGGAAGAGTTCATTTTTCAACACCTATTTGTTTGAATTCTTATTTAGAAGCCACTTTGTTTTTAAGCTTTTGTGGATTTTTCTACTACTCTTGAAGTTAGTTCTTGGTCATAAAGAGGATTACATAAGATGCATAAGTTACACTTTTTGCATAGAATAAGATACCATTTCTTTTCATGCTTTTGGACTGAGCCACCACGTGCTTGGAGATTGCAGCCTGGACTTGCCATTTGATGTGAAATATCTCATTACAGATTTAAATTATAACTATACTTGTGGTAGTCCTGGAAAAAAAATGTCTTATTTGGACATACAAGGACTGTCAAATGAATATTATAAAATTTCTCATTATATATGTATTTCTTCTTTGATTTGTCTCTGATAACAATTAGGAAATGTCTTATTCTACTTTGTCTTGTAGATAAATTGTGTAAAAGATAATTATGTTATATAAAGTGATTAATAAAAACAAGTGTTTTCTTCATTTATTAAAGGTGAGGATGATATATATGAGAACTTTTTCTGGATGTGTGTCCTTCATAAATATCCTTGTTAAAATATTTTGAATCTTGTAATGAAGCTAATAAAACTATGTACATTGATGTTTTCGTTTGGTTTAGAGTTTAGAAACAAAGCAGAGTTGATAGCATTTTGCTTCCCATCTCTTGTGATTAGCATAGTAGTGTTTCCCAAATTTGCTTAATTTAAAAAATTACTTCAGGTGGTGGACACATCGGGGAGGGGCCACAAAAGTGGTTTAAAAAGATTCCCATGTTGCAGCCTGGGACTTCCTGAATCAGAATCTCTACGGTTAGGAGATGATACTTCAAATAGGTCAAAATGATAAAAATTTTTAAAAAGGCAAGGTTGGGAAGCACAGATGGGAAATAACTGTTGCTGGAATGAATAGCTGATATAACCTCTTCTCATTCCTGGACATAAAATGTTCTTATCTGGAAGCTATGGTTTTACTAATATAATGATGTCACCCATTTAGGAAATCTGAAACTTTTATATCCTTTTGTAGTCAAGCCTCCTGGTGATTGAACCTAGCAAACATTTTTGCATGTTTAGTCTTTTTTATGTGGTATGCAATGTTAATTCAAGTCCTCTAATGTTATAAGAACCTCTTATTAATGGGCTATAATGCAGATTTCTGTGACTAGTAAACCACAGCAAAATACTGTGCTTGATCGTTTCTCATTCATATCACAGATTTATTTTCTACCCCTTTTGTTCTCCTAACTAGAGAAGACAAGCATGCAAATTTTAATAACTTATTTATAGCTTTTATTAAAATGACCTAACCCCATCCAAAAAAAGAAAGAAAATGCTTTCCTTGGGCATAAAATATGGTCAATTATATATAAGAACAAATTAGCAAAATAGAATATTAAACATCTATAAAAGAATTTGTTAAGATGAATTACCACAATGGAAAAGGTCAGAGTTTTCTTTCCTTTTCTTCTCTTTCCATTCCTTTTCTTTACTTCTTTTGAGGGGTGAAGAGGGTTGTTTGCTGGCTTGTTTTTATTTTTAATCAACTAAATATTTAAAATCTCCTAACTTAATTATCCAAGTTTAAGTTAATGTAAGTATTTGCTAACTATATCAATAGATACTTGTCCTTTTCTTTACAGAGTGATGATGGTAGATTTCCCAAAATGCTAATGAGAGTTATAATTAATAACAAAAGAGTTAAATTCAAATGAGCAAAGGAAACCGGTCTTTTAATATTGCTTAAGGAGAACTTAATTTAGTTTCAGTGATGTCATAATTTTTCAATATCAGTTGCTTTTTAAATAGATCTGATCTTCCAAATTCTAGAGCACTTATTTTTTTTTCTGGGAGTCTGTAAGAATCACATATAATCACATATAATCCCAATTTGATCTGGGAATAACAGGTCTGTTTTAAAAATATGGCTGATGGTTGGGGTGCCTGGGTGGCTCAGATGGTTGAGCGTCTGCCTTCGGCTCAGGTCATGATCTCCAGGTCCTGGGATCAAGTCCCATGGCTAGCTCCCAGCTCAGTGGGAAGCCTGCTTCTCCCTCTCCCTCTGCCTCTCCTCCTGCTTGTGCTCTCTCTCTCTCAAAGGAATAAATAAAATCTTTAAAAAAAAATTGGCTGATGGTAAGCATCATTAATAGCAAAGAATGGGGGAGATAGAAATAAAAAATCAGATCGAGAAGGTAAATATTACCCAGCTTAGACACTTATCCATGGTGCAGGATTAGCAAGAATTCAAGAGAATTTAGTAGATTTACATATTGGCTCTAACAAAACATTTATGTCTTTTTACTATTTTGAACTTTTCAAGTAAAAGGACTATATTATTTTATTAGTTTGTGTTCCTTTAAAGGTAAATGTTACATTCAATATTGGGTATT
This sequence comes from Neomonachus schauinslandi, assembly GCF_002201575.2. Lineage (NCBI taxonomy): Eukaryota > Metazoa > Chordata > Mammalia > Carnivora > Phocidae > Neomonachus > Neomonachus schauinslandi. The sequence goes on from NC_058405.1 coordinate 149,527,316, forward strand.
GATTTATTCAACACTAGTAAATATCTGTTAAAAATCAACTTTTGCCTCTACAAAGTAGAAGTAGAATGACAGGAGGTATCCTGCTAAACCCAGTCTGCAAAAAAATGATACATAATGTGATCTATGACCTTTGCTTTCCTACTATAATATTCAGAAAATGTATTTTGGTCATGTTATTTTATCATTACAGTAAAAAAAAAATAATAGCCATCTTCCAAAAAATCTGTAAAGAACTCCTCTGAATCACATTTTCTAACAGTTATAATCTGAAAACTTGTATAATGAGTAATCCCTTACAGATGAATTTGGGTGGAAGAAAATCCTTTTAAACATGTTTATCTCCAATGGAATGAATATCAATTAACCAACAGAACTCCCACTGTGTGTCATGAGAAGATGGAAAAAAAAATGTGTATCCTGCTCTCAAGGAATTTATAGTCTATTAGAGAATAATGATGGCCAAGGGCTGGCTTGGATGGGGGCCTTAGGCTCTCATAATGTTCATTAGCCCCTCCCCCACACCCAAACTACTGCATATGAACATACAATCTAAGTATTAAAACCCAGTGTGAGTCCTGTAAAAAATCAACTTCAAGACAAATAGCTCGTGCCCTTCTTTCAACCTACTTTTTCATGCCCTTCCCCCAACCTCATTTTTTCCATTCAATCAACAAATATTTATTATGCCCTCATTAAGTAGATGATAAATATCAACAGTTTTTAAAATGTGCATTTTTGGGACACCTGAGTGGCTCAATCAGTTAAGCGTCTGCCTTCAGCTCAGGTCATGATCCCAGGGTCCTAGATTCAAGCCCTGCTTCAGGCTCCCTGCTCAGTGGGGAATCCGCTTCTCCCTCTCCCTCTGCCCTTCCCCCGCCCCAGCTCATGCTCTCTCTGCTTTCTCTTGCACGCACATGCACGCTCTCTGAAATAAAATTTTAAAAGATAAAATGTGCATTTTTCAAACCTATAATTTTATTTTTTTACTCTTTAAAAATTGTAGTAAAATACAGATAACATAAAATTTACTATTTTAACCATTTTCAAGTGTATAATTCACGAGCATTAAGTACATTCCCTTTGCTATGCAACCGTCACCACTATCCATCTCCAGAACTTATTCCTCATCTCAAACTGATACTCTGGATCCATTAAACAATAACTCCCCACTCTCCTCTCCCTCCAACCTCACTAACCACCATTCTACTTTCTGTCTCTACAAATTTGACTACTCTGGGTACCTCACATAAGTGGAATCATACAATAATTGTTCTTTTGAGTCTGGCTTATTTCACCTAGCATAATGTTTCCAAGGTTCACCTGCATTGTAGAATGGACCAGAATTTTATTCCTTTTTAAGGCTGGATAATATTCCCCAACCTCTTTTATTTGGAAAATAAATATAAAAAACAGGGACGTTTTGAACTAGAACAGACCATAGAAATCATCTCCTTCAAGCTCTATGTCCCTCCTTTCCTTCCTTTTTTATGTTTACAAAAATAAGGAACACAAGTCCCTTGTTGGGGGACTTGGAAAACCTAGTTGGTTCAAGGCAAAGCAGAGCTCAAGAACCAGCTCTCTTATGGCCTAAACAAGCTCTTTCTACCAGGAAGCCCAGGCAGACAATAAAAGGCAAGTGTTAAATGGGTTGGTGTCAAAAGTAAGTGTTGCAGATGTTCAGAAAAAAAGGTAAAATGATTGAAAAATGTTACCTTTGAAAGGAAACATTGAAACAGATTTGAAGAGTAGTAAGCCTAGATTCTAATAAACAATTATCACAACTATAAATTATATACTACTGGAAAAGATTCTTTATACAAGCCATACATCTCGTGTCTTTTCTTTCTGCCTTAATTATATATTACATTTGTATTCTTAAAAATATGTATTCTTTCCTACAGTTAAGATAGTTACACTGAATCTGCTTCTATTTTTCATTTTCTGTGGGATTTCAGGCTACATTTGTGACACCACGTTTGTTCTAAACACATCCTTGACCATATATATAAAAGCTTAAACATATAATTGAAATGCAGCAGAAAGAAAACTATCCAAGTGAATGAAGTTTCTATTTAGTGAAAATATTCCTAACTATGGAGAAAAGGCTAAAAAAGGGTCACTATCAAATTTAAAAGTATTTCTGAATGGAATACTTTTTCATAGTTTTCAAATGAATTCTGGAGAATCTTTGAATGGATCCTTTATGCAAGTATCATGCTAATGTGGAATACTAATTAGGTAGATCAACTTGCATGGGTTTTTTTTTTCCCAGCATTTAATTTTTGTTACAAAGAAGGCAATGTTAAGTTGACCCTTTAGCTGACCAAGGCCCATCATTCTTGATTGCAGTAGCTATAGGATTCCCTGTTCTGCTTCTAAGTAACCAATGAGACACAGAGCTGACTGGTGCACCTCCTGTTTCCCTAAATGGTCAGATAAAAATCAGCTGAGTGATGTTTTCTGTCCTCAGTCTAGATCTCCTGAATCAATATATCCAGGGGAAAAGTCTAAATATCTGTATCCTTAACAAGTGTCCCAGTTAGTTCTTGATCTTCCTAATTTGGAAAACACTGCTTCAGCACGAGATCCCACTTATAAGCTACCAGAACATTGGAGACAGAGGACATTTTTGTGATCTGTTGCTTTAAGCAGCATCAGTGAGCAAAAACATGGACTACTGTGGTCCAGCAGCAGCCTTGACAGCTACGGTGAGGTCAACTGATCGGCTTAGAGGTAGCATGTATGTCAACACCAGCTGAAGGTTAGGAAGGAGGGAGGGAGAAATGTGAAGGTTACATAGATGGGTTTACATATCCCATACTTAACATCTTTTCTAACAAAACCAAATTAAACTTACTATTTTGGTCTTTTAATCAACTAAATTAATCTTGTCAAGATAGGTCGCCTCTAGATGACAAAGCATAACCTCAGATTCTGACGTGGCACAAAATGTGGTTCAGTTGTTAGTCATCCAGATACAGCTTTGGTTCATTTTTGTAAATGAATACAGAATACATGTAGACTTTTATATAAATAAGTATGGGCCCACATGCCTAATGGCCCTGGGTAATGCTAGTAAAATCCAAGTACAATAAACAATATTACAAGGATGAATTCTGTGTTTACAAAGCTAAGAGGAAGTTCATCAGCCAACATTTATTGAACACCTCTCAAGTATATGCTAAGAGTTTTAAGGAACCACACACTAAGTTTTAAAAAACCACACACACCTTTAAATCTCCTGCCAGACAGAGCACAGAGAAGCAAACCAATGTACAAGTGTTGGCGACTTGGGATAGAGATCTGGCCTGCCTCTCTGCTCCCATGGCCCAGGTGCACAAGATGAAGGAAAGTCGGGAACGGTTCCCAGAGGAGCCGACTGTTGAACGGACTGTCGTCTGTCTGTCTCTGTCTCTCTCCACACACACATACTTTTAAAAATACTTCTTATCAAATTAGAAATACAGAAAAGTATGCAGGTTCTAAGTGCACAGCTTGATGAATTTACACAAAGTCAGCCTACTCAGGCAACTATCACTCAGATCCAGAATTACCAGTGCCTAAAAGCCCTTTCCTATCCCCCCATCAATAATTCCTCCTTCTTCTCTAAGGGGAACCACCATTGTGACTTCTAACATCATAAGTTAGTTTTGCCTATTTTCAAACTTCAAATAAATTCAGTAGCACAGTATGTATTTATTTTGTGGCTGACTTCTTTCACGCAACTGTTTGTTTCTGTGAGATGCATCTACATTGTTGCCTGTAGCAGTAATTCATTCATTCATTCTCACTGCTGTATAGTATTATCTTATGTGAATGTGCCACAGGTTATTCCATCTTCTCATTGATGATTGCATTATTTCTAGTGTTAGGTCATTACAAATTATGCTACTCATAAATATTCTTGTGCGTGTCTTTTAATATATACACGCATGGATTTCGGTTGAGTATATGTCTACAAGGAAAATGGTTATGCTTATATTCAACAACTTCCAAATAATTTCCAACATTGGCTTTACCAATTTCATTCACACCACAGTGTAGGAGTCTCATTGCTCCACATCCTCACCAAAACGTGAGATTTTTAGTCTTCACATTTGAACTGGATATGCAGTGGTATCCTGTTGTGATTTTAAGTTGCATCTTCCCGATTACCGACGAGGTAGAGTATCTTTTCATATGTTTGTTGGCCATCTGAATATCCTCTTTTATAAAGTTATCTGTTCAAGTTTCTTGCCCATGAACTCATTATGAGAAGGCAAGTTAAACATCAGGCATAGAAGGCAGGTGGACGGGCATCATCACCCAGAGGGAATAGCATTTACAAATTAAGAATCGGTCCAGAGCAAAGGAGTAAATGGACAGATGGTGGGAAATCAATTATTAAATGCTAAACTTAGAACCTATGAATCAATGACAGCAATATCATACGTATCAAAGTAAAATAACACCAAAAGAGTACAGACGGTCTCATTCTGTACTACTTAATGGATTCTGAGAAATGTTTGACAGTCAAATACCTGAAGGTTGAACATGGCTTATCCACTGGAAAGATAATTTAGTTTCCAGAGAGCTTAAAGGTGGAATTTAAATACCTAGTAATGCTTATGATACAGGTCCCTTCCAGCCTAGGTAACCAGATGGGCAGATGAAAGATCCACAGTGGTCTCAGGAGAGGCTATTTTTAGCAAGTTGCATGTTAGCCCTCTCTGGTTGCTCCAGCAGAGCCGATGGAGACCCCCGACATAGTTTGTGTGAGCCCACTTCTGTCCCCTTTCCTTTCAGCCAGGGCAGCTGCCACTCTTTACACTAGTACCTAAAGCAGCGCTGAGTATGGAGCAGGAACTGGAGGGGGGGCGAAGTCTGTTTCCCCTACAACAGCAATGTGCGCTAAATGGAACCTTGGCCAGCCGCTCGGCACGTGCCCACCTAGGGAGACTCCTGGACATCTGCACCCCCCTGAGAGAGGCCACCACAAACACCTTCTTGTAAACACCCGGGTATCTCCTGGAAGTCTGGCCTCCCCCCGCCCCCCAACGGCAATACCTGTCAGGCAGGGCCCCCACACAATAGCTTCAAACCGTCCACCTTCAGAGGACCAGTGAAAAATGGAATTCAGGATATGAATGGTGGGGGTGGGGTGGAGTCACTGGATACTGGGCAAAGATGTAGGCTCTGTACAAGGTGTGGATTATCTGCAGGAAGAAATGAATGTCCACAGAAATGCTCTGACCTACTTGCTTATTCATGAGAGAGCAGTTCTGTTTTCTTGAGGGCCTTTATCCATGTGGTCACACTTCTGTCACTGTGAACAGCAAAAGGGCATGGCCAGCTTCTGGTACAGCCAGGCTCTTCGCAAAAGAATGGACACACTTGGCCCTCGAATGCCCACAAAATATCCTGACAAAATGTGCCCCCCTGACATTATGATGATCCTGCCAAGCCACCCGTAGACTGTCTACCATGACGCCAGAGTAGTCGTGCAGCCTCCAGGAGCCAACTTTCCAGTCAGACGCCCAGAAACCGAAGCAACCAGATCTGGCCCACATACAGGAACCTTATTCTGAGTCACTCAGAGAATTACAAGTAGTTCCCAGCCTTTGGGGTTTAATGGACTAGTAAATTTTCAGAAAAGATTTTGGTGACCCATATAAAGTTGCCAGCCTCTTATTTTCTCAAGTAAGGACACGTGACTGTGGTTCCTGGGAGGTTGTGTTTAAAAGCCACAGCTGTCATTTGTGATCCACTATATGCAAAGCTGTGGGCTGGGTACTTTTCCAGAAATATCTCACTTGATCTTCACAATGTTCTGGCAATTTAAGTATTATACTCATATTGCAAATGAGGAGAGAGGCTCAGATAGGGTAAGGAAATTACCTGATGCCACACAGCTAGTTAATGGCCAAGCAAGGCTCTGAGCCCAGGTTTGTCTCCAAAAGCCAATGTCTTTCCCACTATACTATTTATCACATCTGAAATATGTGCATATTATTCAAATGTGATTTGTTTTTTAGATTTTATTTATTTATTTGAGAGAGAGCACAAGCTGGGGGGAGAGGGAGAGGGAGGAAGGAGAAGCAGACTTCCTGCTGAGCAAGGAGCCCGATGTGGGGCTCCGTCCCAGGACCCTGAGATCATGACCTGAGCCGAAGGCAGACGCTTAACTGACTGAACCACTCAGGCACCCCTCAAATGTGATTTTTAAAACACTGGTGTTTTGATGAAATGACAGAATGGTTAGGAATTAAAATTGAGTTTTGTCTGTGTAGAGAGATTTAGGCTTCCAGGAAAAGTCTTAAGAGCATTTTTTGCCAACTTCAATTTATTCAACATTTCTCCAACTGGAGATGAAAAACCCCACAAAAGCTAAAGAGACTATTTCTATCTGAAATTGTGATACACTGATGTTAACATACATTTGGTCTGAGATGGTGAGGAATGTAACTTCTTTAAACCTGATCAGGGATACCTGGGTGGCTCAGTTGGTTAAGCATCTGCCTTCAGCTCAGGTCATGGATCGAGTCCCACACTGGGCTCCTTGCTCAGCAGGGAGTCTGCTTCTCCCTCTGCCTGCCACTCTCACTGCTTGTGTGCTCTCTTTCTCTGAAAAATAAATAAAATCTTTAAAATAAACACTGGGGTGGGTATGTGCTATGGTGAGCGCTGTGAATTGTGTAAAAAACTGCTGAATCACAGACCTGTACCTCTGAAACAAATAATACATTATATGTTAAAAAAAAAAAAAAAAAGATAGTAGGAAGGGAAAAATGAAGGGGGGGAAATCGGAGGGGGAGACGAACCATGAGAGACTATGGACTCTGAGAAACAAACTGAGGATTCTAGAGGGGAGGGGGTGGGGGGATGGGTTAGCCTGGTGATGGGTATTAAATGGAGCATTGGGTGTTATATGCAAACAATGAACCATGGAACACTACATCAAAAACTAATGATGTAATGTATGGTGATTAACATAATAAAAAAAAGAGAGAGATAAAATAAACCTGTTCTGATCAAATATGCCTTGAAATAGGTTGTCACAAAGTAAGGCTTATGAGAGGTTATCAGTGTTCACTACATCATTAATGATTTGGCTATTAAAATGAATGGCTCCTAGTAGAAAAGACTGACTCACAGAATTAAATTTATTGACCATATAAATGAAGACAACCCTACTCCATTTCTGTTTGGCCAGAAAACAAAAGACAAAGGGATAGATTTTGTTGACATTTGCTAAGATTATCAAGGTCTCTCTTTCAGGAGAGGTATTAGGGGATAAGTTGTAGCCCCCCCCAAATTTGTATGTTGAAGCCCTAACCCCTAGTACCTCATAATGTGACTGTATTTGGAGACAGGGCCTTCAAAAGGTGATTAAGTTTAGTAAGGTCATATAGGTGAGCCCTAATCCAATCTGTGTCTTTATAAAAAAGAGAGGGAGACACCAGGGATGCTCATGCACAGAGGAAAGGCTATATGAGGACACAGCAAGGGGGTGGCCATCTGCACGTCATGGAGAGAGGCTTCTGGAGAAACCAAACCTGCTGACACCTTGCTCTAGGAACTTCAGAACTGTGAGAAAAATAATTTCTGTTGTTTAAACCACCCAGTCTGTGGTATTTTGTTATGGCAGCCCTAGCAAACTAATACAAGAGGAATTAGATATTTGGCATTGAGCTAAGCCCTTCCCCCTGATGCCAAGGCAGCCAATTAAGAGAGACATCAGTAGAATATGATGGATGAGATTTTATCATCCAGCAAAGATGGTTTACATTGCGGATCAGCTGGGAAAAAGGATTTTCTAAGAGTAGAAAGGAAGTCAAATGTCAGATAGTCATTTTTTTAAATTTTTTTTTAAGACTTTATTTGTCAGAGAGAGAGAAGAGAGAGAGAGCAAGCAAAAGCAGGGGGAGCTGCAGGCAGAGGGAGAGGGAGAAGCAGGCTTCCTGCCAAGCAGGGAGCCCAATGCGGGACTCGATCCCAGGACCCTGGGATCATGACCTGAGCCGAAGGTGTAAACGCTTAACCGACTGAGCCACCCAGGCGTCCCTCAGATAGTGATTTTAATAGTTAAACTAGTGACTGCTATCAGCTAGGTGTGTTTACTTTTTTGCTACATAGTGTACCTTATAATAATAATATGCTTATGATTATTTACCCAATAATTACTCCTCCCCTGAGTTAACAGCTAAGAATTTATGGAAGAATTTATGGAAGAATTTTATTGGCTAGAGTGAGGGCATCTGCCAGTTTCCTGGGACTTGAATCTTGTCCCAGCCACTTCCTAGCTGTGTGATTTTGGGCAAACTACTTAAATGTCCCATGCCTTGGTTTCTTCATCTGTAAAATAGAGATAATAGTACCTTCCTCATAAGGTTGTGTGAGAAGTAAATGAATAATATATATAAAGTGCTTAGAAGGACCCCTGGCATACAGTAAGCACTGAACACGTTAGCTATTATTTTAACTGGGGCCTCTTTCCGCACATGGATAACACGTAGCAGAACCATTGGGCCTCCACGGTTCCACCAAGGTATTTGCCAGCAGGCACCAGCCCCCGTGGACTTGCCAGCATGGTGTCGAAGAAGAATAAGAGGGCCTGAAGAACAGCAGCTATTAAATCTCAGTGTTTAGCATCATCTAGGAGGCTGACAAAAATGCAGATTCCTGGGCCCTGTCCCCAGAGATTCTGATTCACCAACTTGGGACAAAGCCCAGGAATCTGTCTCTTTAGTGGGCACCTTGGTTAATTCTGACACAAGTGGTTCTCAGATCCATTATTAAGAAATACTAATCAAAAACAACTTCTTCTGTATTCTAAGCTATTAAATTATTGTAAATGTCATAACTTACTAATCACGAGTCCATAATACAGTTCATTTAAAATATTTGAAATGTTTAAATAAAACTAACTTAGGTAAAAAATGAATATGTAAACTTGCTTTTAAAAAATCATCTGAAAGTCGGGCGCCTGGGTGGCTCAGTCAGTGAAGCGTCCGGCTCTTGATTTTGGGTCAGGTTGTGATCTCAGGGTCATGATCTCAGGGTCCTGAGATCAAGCCCTGCGTTGGGCTCTGCACTCAGCATGGAGTCTCCTTGAGATTCTCTCTCTCCCTCTCCACCTCTGGGCACACTCTCCCTCTTTTTCTCTCTCTAAAATAAATAAATCTTTTTAAAAAAATCATCTGAAAAATAGTTTCTACAAGTGTTACTAAGAGTTATGGATAAACCTGAAGAAATTTAGCATCGAATGCAGACCTCAGTTTCTCCACAGATAATTTGTTATTCCATTTGAATCATTCCAGGTGAGGATGAATTGCCCAGCGCTCCCCTCAGGGTTATGGTTTTAATGAACTGAGTTGAGGACAGATGGGGAGAGATATATGAAAGCAGCTTATTAGGGAGAAGCAGGGAGAATGGTGGTTAGGTTCATCTGGAGGAAATGGTTCACTCAGCCAGAAAGTAGCAGGTTAGTTGTACGAATTAATCAGAAAGTTCTGCATGTAGATAATGGTATCTGTGAGAGACTTTTTTAGGGAGCCAGGACCCTGAAGAAAGGCAAATAGTGCTGGGCCCTCTGGGATGGCTGGAGAAAGCTTAATCCCAAGTTGAAACTGGTCATTCAACTTGGAGCTTGACAAAATATGATAGTGCTTCCCAGGGTCAGAATGAAGAGTGATTAAGGTCGGACTCTAGGATAACTTTGGAACTGAAAAACCTGATTATTGTGTTATGATGAGTTCCTAAAATCTGTACACCTGCTAGCTGCAGGACTGAAGTTTGTAGCTGATACTTCTTTCCTACTGGTCAAGTTGCTGTGCCCAAGTTGTGGGAGGATGGTCATTATTGAGGCAATAGAGGTGAAGTTCAAAGGGGAGAAACTTGGGATCCCTGGGGCAGCTATGCAGAAACTTAGAGCTTTCTGTGTGAGGGAAGGGGGAGTGTTGGTTCCTGGAGTTTGTAGCCTCTGTGAGGAGCTCACCTGAGTGTTCTGAGGGCATCATGGGGAAAGTTTCTTGGTTATGCAACAGTGCAGTGGTAGAGTGTTTCTTTAAAAAAAAAAAAAAAAAAGGTTTAACAAAGTTGAGGAAAATAGATAATACTGATATCGTTTATCTAGAAAGCTTTCAAATTAGACCCCTTGAAATCTTCATGCTGCTTTTCAGATAAGCTATTTGGATACTATTGGTTCACCAGATTATTTTCTCTTCACTTATAATCACTTAGAACATTTACTAAGAAACCAAAATTATCTAAGTTACTGAATTTATACTCTTGGGGCGTATGTATTCCAAGATATGTATGTATCCGTGTGTGTATACATTGTGTATTACTTATAATTTATGTTTATAACTTCTCATTTATAGCATACAGGTGCCATTATTTCTTTTTGCTACTGTAAATAATATTAATTCTTCTTTTGAAGAAATATTTTAACCCAACTCTGACTTTTTTTTTAAACACAAATCAAGGCAAAATGGAACTACTGGTTAAAGGTAGTGACATTTCTAGGGATCTTGATACATTTTTTTCCTCAGACACCCTCTAGAAGCCCACTTGTTTGCATGCCTAAGAGCAGAGTATCAGCACCCACTTTGCGGACAGGTGCAAGAATGAACGCTAACTTATGACAGCCTTGTCTACCTAATAGTAAAGGGGGATGTCTCGTTTTTATTCACTTTCCTTTTCTTACCGTTGAGGATAGATATATTTTCTCATGGTGGTTGACCTGTAATCTTAAGAAAATAGCATTTTTTGGGCAAACTTAAGACAAAGCAACTATGACCATCACAATTAACTCCATTGCACTGGCATCTTTGTTGTATGAATTCTCAGCCTCCTAGCGTCCATTAAGGGAATTTTTTTTTTTTTTAAAGGAGAGTGTTGATTATGAGAATAGAGAGCCTGGGCTTGTGTGTAGGACTGACTCAGAGCCCTGCCGTTTAGTCTTGTGTAACCCTGAAGAAGTTACCCAATCTCCCCAGGCTTTGGTTTCCTTGACTGTAAAACAAGGCTGACAGCCCCCACAGTAATTCTCACAATGACATTGTATGTTAAGCCTGTTGAAACTTTCAGCCAAATGTAGCTACTACCGAAAAATGAGAAACGTCTCTCTCCTAATTACCCAATAGCTCTGTCAAGGTATGACAGCATACCTCTTAGAAGCCAGAACTTTTAAAGTCCCAACAAGCTGCGTGTTTTATTCTTTAAACTTTTGCAGCAGCACAGAGAGTGGGACTTTTTTTTTCCCCCATTAAAAAAAAAAGGTGGCTGGGAGATAGGTTGGCTGCTAGCCCAGGAGTGGCCTCAGAGTCTTACAGGACACAGCAGTACTTGCTGGTATGGTGCCTAGTACTTTAGACAGTTGGCCCCAAACTGATAGGATAAATCCTCTTGCACTTCTCTCTTCTTCCCCAATATGGTGAAAGAAAGCGCTCCTTCAAGTGCCACTAAGCCTGTGTGATCATTCTAAGGTCATCCCAAGACTTGGGCTTTCCTTTTAATATTGTGCTTGTATCTACCTGCCTGTCATTCTAGGGATTTCTGACGTAGATTCTCAAAGACTTTCTTTCACTGAGATTTCAGTTCTTTGCATAATGGGCTTTTGAGACTAAATGTATTTTTTTGAAGCATTTAAAAAATAAGTTTCAAATTTTAGGTGTTACCTGGTCTTCCCCACTGAGGATGTGACTCCGACATGCACGGGCTGTTCAGCCCTGCTGACCAGGTTGACCTCTGGATGGGTTGTCTAATAGTGCCAGACGCACCCTGACATCATTCCCCGAACCGCTTTCTCTTTCACATTCTTGTACTTCTCCAGCTGACGGCCCAGAGGGTGGGTGCCAATTCCACCAGCAGCTGCAACTGGAAGGTTCAGAAATGTCAGCTATTCTCCGGGAGCTGCTCCGTGTGTCTGAGAAAGCTGCCAACATTGCCCGGGCATGCAGGCAGCAGGAAGCCCTCTTCCAGCTGTTGATCGAAGAAAAGAAAGAGGGAGAAAAGAACAAGAAGTTTGCAGTTGACTTCAAGACGCTGGCTGATGTACTCGTACAGGAAGTTATAAAACAGAATATGGAGAACAAGGTAAGAAAGGTCACACCAAGGTAATTGCAAAATACTTGCCTTGTGGGTTTTCCCCAGTAGAATAGCATGCCTTTTCCTTTGCCCTCCCCACCTCAGAATACTGGCACCTAGGATTCTAATAAATAATCTGGGTCCCCCCCCCCGCCTTGTTTTGACTACAAAATTACTAAAATGTTCACTGCAGAAAAAATTAAAAATACAGAAAAGCAAATATGGAAAAAAAATCACAGTTCTGACAGCTGAAGAGAAACATTTGGATATAGAGCTTTTATTTATTAATGAGTTTCTTTTTAATAAATAATACCCGTTCTCCAGAAACTAAGCAAAAATAAGAATCCTTAATCCTACCACTAGAGAAAACCACAGCTATGTTTTACTAAATATTGTTAAGGACATTGTGTACTTGTGTGCATGGCACATAGAATTTATCTCAGTAGAAATGAGAACATACTGTTTTATTGATTTCTTTTTTTAACTTGACATATCCTGTCCCACCTTTTGATGTAATCTTTTATCTAATGGTTGCCTCAGTTTTGGGCTGGTACAGTCCTGAAGACTGAAAATCCCCTTTTATTCTAATAGAAAATCATTGTTTATAACTAACAATGATTGTGATTCTAGGTATCTTAAACTGGCTGGGAAAAGAAACTACTCATAAGTAGTAATAACATAATGTAAGACCAGCAGATATTTATGAGTCCTTACTGTGTGTCAGGCACTTCTAAGGGCTTTAAATATATTAAATTATTTAACAATTATAATAATTTTATGAGGTAAGAATTATTATTCAAATGTAATGGATGAGAAAAGGGAAGCACAGAGAGGTTAAGTAACTTGCCCAAGGTTGCACAGCAAGTGAATGGCAGGGCTGGCTTTTGAACACACACTGGCTCCAGAGTTTGTGTTCTTTGCAATACTATGTTGCCTTTATATTATAATCTAATAATAACACATTTTTTTAAGATTTGGGAGGATAGAATTTTATGACAGAAAGCACTACAAAATATTGAAATAGTTTCTATTGAAATTCTCAAAATATTGGGAATCAAATGGAATCATTTAAGTGAATTCTTGACCACAGGCAGAAAGAGCATAAATGGCCCCTTGAAATCTCTACAAACTCTGCTTTTTCATGCCCTGTAGTATCCGGCTCCAATAAACGAAGTAAATTTATTTTATTTATCAAGGTAGTTGAGTACGAGGGATGGTTGAGCAATTGAATTAGAAAGGTGTCAATATTAACTTGTATTAGTTAATATTTGCCCCAAAGCATTGTAACAAGTTCAGCACTTGTTCATTCGTAAAGTATATGATAGGACTTATGAACAAAGAAATGATACTGACTTTTGGCTAGATAAGATGTCTTTGTTTCATGATGCTTACATCCTGTAAGCTCAGAAGCCAGTCTTGAAGCAGGCTTGGGACATGGAGCTGCAGCCCTTGGTGAATAGGCTCATTGGCAGCCCCTGTTGACTTGCACTGTCCTTCAGAAGAGGAAAAAACAAGTGGTTGTGGGCAGTATTAAAATTATTGGCCATCTGCAAATGACTGAGTTCAAATAGTTGAAGCATTTCCTTGCTTTTGTTCCCTGAGAACATCACGCATATCATAATTCAGCACATAAAGCTTGAGAAAAATTATCTTTACTACAGAGAGGATCAGAAGCAAAATGTATCTGAAAGCTTCCTGGTCATACAGAGATGAGAGAAGATTCTTACTTAGCTCCACTTTTTTTTTTTCATTCTACATTGATGTGTTAATTATCAGTCAATAAAATATTTCCTTTTTTTTTTTTTGCTATATTGCCTTCCTTGCCGTAAGTCCAATGATACCTTCAACAGGTGCAGGAAACACCTGAAAATGAAAGCAAACTCTAATGTTATCCTCTAAACTTAATTAGTAGTCATCTTAGGTTCTTGGGCAATGCTGTTAACTCACATAAGCTACTAGGGTGCTATTGAAGAGCAACAGTTAAAATATTTCCTTTGTAAATATTCTAGTTCTATGGCCCTTAGATGGAAGGATAAAGTTTCTAAAGTACTGCAAACTCAACAGAACATAAGGAAAGCAGACTTCTACCATGATTTGAACTTCCTAGAGGGGCAGAGGAGCAGGAGAATGTTAGAAAACTAAGTACTGAACCAAGCTGACTTCACTTTTTATACTGGGATTGATTTCTGGAATTGTAAATTTCTGAATTTCAGATCTAGTTGTGCTATTTAATTTGAAGCACAAAATGAAAATATCAGAATTGAACATGTATGTGGAATTTGGGTTTTGTTTTTTTTGTCTTTGTTTTGTTTTTTGGTTTCTTTGTCATACTCTGAATCATTCAGTTTCCAGGCTTGGGAAAAAAAATTTTGGGAGAAGAATCGAATGAGTTTACTAATGATTTGGGTAAGTATAAGAATTTGAATGTATTTTTGTAACTTAATCATCATATGGTATTCTAACGTTCAACAACGTCATGAAATAAATGTTTGGAAGCCTTTCATGTAAATAACATATTTGAATGTTAAGCTTCATTCAGTATCTCAGAATATCATGCCATTTAAGTTAGAGGTGGTACTTGGAATTATTTAGCAAGTCCATATGTATTCTTTTAACTATAAGTCTGTGGCACTTAAGATAATATAGGACAATCTTTGGGGAAGTTGTGTGGTCCTTTGAGAATCTAACAGAAGTTACAGATGCACGTTACACAGTTGTATGGACAATTTTAGGTCCAAGTTTTAAGCCCATTCATAGACCTCCTGGGGAGTCCATAGACCTTGCCTGAGAAGAGAGAGGCCCCATCTCTGAAATACTGTGTGTTCTTGAGCAACGAAAACTTGTTCACCTCATCAGTTCTCTGGTCTCAGAACCTCTGTAAAAGGAGCTGAATTAAATAAAAGGTTCCTTTTAGTACCACATTTTAAGTCTTCTTTAATTAGTTTCCTGTGGGCCAGATTCTCCATTGATGTACCTCCACATTTCCCGGATGGTAGAGAAAAATATCAAAATTTCTGATCCTTTACAGTGAAACAAATTATTTTAAGTTTGTCTGGGTGTTTTGTTTGTTTAATGATAGAAGATTAAAATAGTGAACTTTATCATTGATCATGTGACCAGTAGTGCAACATCCAGAGGCACAGCTGCAAAGGAAAAAAACTAATTTCTGGATTAATGCTGGAAGATTGTCTCCTTCATGGGCTATGTATTACAATGCAATTAGTTCTATGACACTCAGGGAAATCTCATTTAAACTTAAGGATAAAAACACCTGTGACTAACTAATAATCCTATGCTTGAAATCCTGTGTCTGGCTACCTCAAAAACAGTTATTTTAATATTTCATTTATCTAGAATTATAGGGGCAAAAAGACATTCCACGAGCATGTTTCTGAGAACCGAAGGGGAGAATGAAGTTAGCATGCGGGGGCGGGCAGAGAAGCGTGGAGCATGGGATGGAGGAGGTGAGTGCAGGCAGGAGCAGAACATGAAGTTTGCAGAAAGAGTTTGCATTTTCCTCCAAGTATGATGGGAATTCACTGGAGAATTTTAAGCACAGGAATGATGTGAGATGATTTGCTCCTTGGATTGATCCCATGACTTTTCCTGAGCCCAGTGTCGGTGCTTGGTTAAGTGGCAGTGATTAGCCTTATTATTCCCTAACTTCAACAGTTTAATTTAATTTGAATTTAACTTCACTAAATGCAATGGAATGTTTCTTGCTGATTCAATCAGATTGTGATCTATTACAATCTATCATTGTAATAGATTCATACTGTGCTTCCCAAACTTTAATGATCACGGAATCACCTGGGGATCTTTAGCACTCAGCTGTGGGATGGAGCCTGAAGTTCTGAATGTCTAACAAGCTCTCAGGTGATGATGCAGATCCTGGCCAGGGTAGCTAGGAGTACTTGTCTCTGTACCTCAAAACCCCCAAAGTGCCATGTCTTCTGCTTGTTATAAGTTTATATTCACCACTGCTGTCACTTTTTGTTGCTATTAATTTGCCTATTTTTGCCAGCCTCTTTCCTCACTTTTGTTGGGAGCTGGAAACAAGGTTAGTCTAAGAAGCATGTTTAAAGTGATGGTTGGAGCGCCCGCATTTGGTAACTTGTGGTGTCACTGGGAGAAGGAGCTTTACTTTCCAGTGGGGTTCAGAGAAGAGGGCTGTTTCTGTGTATGTCATGTCACGTCACATCACACAGTTTACCACATGTGAAGATTAGTTATACTCATCTTATAGTACTTTACTGAGCAGAAACACTTTTTAGTTAAAAGCAGTATCCTAGAGGGAGATAGAAGCACTTCTGTGTGCTGGTAAGACCTCTCTTCTTTTCAGTAACATATTCAAACATTAACAGGTTGACCTATGTATATTAAGAGGCAAAAGGCAAAAAAACATAAATATCATCCAAGACTCAGGGTTCAGGGGTTCTGAACTGGTTCATGAGCCCCCTTAGACTGGATAGAGAATTGTGTGCATTTGCCCATGTGGACATTTTTCTGGGAAGACATTTCTTTGATGCTGGGAATCCATCCCTCACTTCATATTAGGTATATGCGTGACTCCTGGGCAGCTGGGACCTTGTGAAGCCCCCTGGGTGATTCTGGCAGTCAGCCAGGTTAGGAACCACGCGTATGAACATGTTGCCCTCACCTAATCTTAAGTGCACGGCTTCTGCTCCTCCCCGCCCTTCTGTTGTTTTTCTTCCCGGAAACTCTTGAGATGCAATGGCTTTTAGTTTGTCTTTATCCTAGGGGAGAAGATTATCCTGAGACTGTGTCCGACCGAGGAAGAAACAGTAGAGCTCCTTAGCAAAGTCCTGAGTGGTAACAAGTTGGCGTCCAAAGCATTAGCCAAGGTTGTTCATCAGGATGTCACCTTTACTGACCCAGCTCTGGATTCGGTAGAGATCAACATTCCACAGGACATTTTGGGAATTTGGGTGGATCCCATAGGTAAATAGAGGAGAGTGTTTGCTTTTATTGGTTCTTATTAGTAATCGCTTGGTCGGGGGAGGTTTGGAAGAATAAAAATTGAGCATGTAGCTGAATTCTCCTAGAAATCTTTAACATTTTAAGGTTGTAAAATGAATAATGAAGGTTGAGGTACATGTGTGATGATGTGTTATAGATACATGTATATTTATAACATTTCTAGAACAGATATGTATTTGTGTGCATCTGTGTGTGTGTGTGCGTACACACACATGCAAAATATATAAAGCTTGAATTAACTCATTTTTGAAAGAGTTCGGGGGCCAGACTGGTAAAGAAAACAGAATGAAGTGATAGTAGCTATAACTAATTGAACACACCTGCCATTTAAAGAACACTCAGCCCCAGCAGATTGTTGCCCCATAGGAGTACAGTCCAGATCATCAAGGTTTTAAAGAGAAACGAAAATCCAGGTTTTTAAGTGATACCTCCCAATTTTTAACCACTGACTACTAATTCAATTAAGCAAATAGTCAAAACCACTGTATAGATCAAGCAAAACACAGCTGAATGGGACTCACTCGCAGTCAGTTTGTGAGCCTTGTGTAAATCTTATCTATTATTTTTTTGGTCATGGTTGTGGTAGAACCCTAATTGAAGCTCTGAATTTTAAAAAGTGGAGGTCTATTTCAATGATGCTATTAATACAATGCCCTGGCTGTTGATTTGCAGAGTCCCTCCTTTTTTTCATTCCTACTTGCCTGGCATATTCCACCCAACCCAACTGGGACCATTCCCAGGCAAATGCCCCCATCCTCCCATCTTGCAAGCATACAACATTATCAAAATGCCTTTAATCATTAGGGAATTACAGAACATTCATTCACTGGATTACATATGCAGACTAAGAATCTTTCCCAAAATCTTTTATCACTTCACGGTAAATTAGCATTAGCTGAGGTTTCTGAGGGACAGGGATCTCCTATTTCTTGGTTCTATTCTGAGTTGACTCTGTTAGCCAGCTATGGGGACTTTTCTGCCCCACACACCCTTAGCCGGCTGTTAACTCACCAGATGTTGGCAGTCGGCTACTGGCATATAGGTCTCTTAAGGGGAAACCTGGTTCCTTGGCTTTTTTTCACAGGAGCACCATCAGTTTCTTCCTTTTGTGCCACCATCATGGTCTCTTTCCTTCTTCTACTTTGAGGGACCAAAAAAAAAAAAGTTAATTCCAACCCCGAGAGCCTTCTGGAAGGAGATTTTCCCATCCATCCCTCCATATTATACTTGCCCTCTGATTAGTAAGAGCTCTAAAGAATCCCACCAGTTATCCTGAGTCATTAGCTTTTAAATGCTTTTGACATGCAATGAATATCTGAGTGCTTATCGTATGCAAGGTGCTATGCTAGATGCCACAGGAACTACAGACGCGTCGTCCCCCCTCAAGAGTTCCCATGGAGTTGGGGAAAATGGAACACAGGCATCTTAAAAATAAAGTACAAGAGGTCAAATAACAATTCCATACCAGTGACACCCAAAGGTAAAACTTGATTGATTGCTCTCTTAGTCTGTTCAGGCTGCTGTAGCCAAATACCGTGGACTAGGTAGCTTAGAAACAACAGAAACTTCTTTCTCCAAGTTCTGAAGGCTAGGAAGTCCAAGATCAAGGTGCTGGCAGAGTAAGATGAGGGCCCTCTTCCCGCTTCATAGCTGGCCGCTTCTCACCGTGTCCTTGCATAGGACAAGGGACGAAGGATGTCTCTGGAGCCTCTTTCATAAAGCCCTAATCACATTAATGAGGGTTCCACCCTCATGACTTAGGTGCCTCCCAAAGGCCTCACTGACTAATAGCATCCCCTTTGGGGAGTTAGAATTTGGGGAGGACACATTCAGACCATAGCAGTTACCAGATTAGTAGAAGACAGAAATGACACAGGGCAGAGTTTATAGATGTTTCCGTCATTATCTTTTAAATAATCACTGCCTGAATCCAAACAAATTTGCTTCATTTTTTTCAGATTCCACTTACCAGTATATAAGAGGTTCTGCTGACATTAAATCCAACCAAGGAATCTTCCCTAGCGGACTTCAGTGTGTCACCATTTTAATTGGTGTCTATGACCTACACACAGGGGTGCCCCTAATGGGAGTCATCAACCAACCTTTTGTATCACAAGACCTAAACACCCTCAGGTAAAAGGGGAACATTTCCGGTATATTGTGGTTTGGGGAATTCACCACCTCAGCTTTGCTTATTGTCGAGATGATCACTTGACATGACATTACCGTGACTTGATACACTGAGGTGCTCCTACTAAAGTCTGCAGATTTGAATTAAAATTCTTTCTCTTTTCAGTCTCGGGTTAAATATAATTTTAGTGGGGGCTAGGTGCATGCAGACAAACTTTTAAAAGAAAGTCTATCTTGGAGAAATCCTAGTTTTGCATTTGGAAGATTTCAGTCCCGTTCCCTGTTTTCTAGAATCCATTCAAAACCAGACTGAGAGAACAGTGGTAACACTGTCTTCTATTACATTTGAAACAAGGTAGGTGCTATCAATACAGCCAAGTCAAACATTCATGCAATTTTAGAAAATTTTCAAAACAAATGAGTAAGTGTGCAGTGAAAAGATGAGTAGATATGGCCAGGATTGGACCCTGACTATGGGGTACTCTCCCTATAAATACTGCCTCCCCCCCCCACCCTGCATGGCCTCCGGCACAGAGCATGGAGGTGGCCAGGCTGTCCACTGCCTCTGCCCCAAGGCCTGTACTTGGGGTTGACTCCAGGGCATGGCAGAGTCCAGGTGGAAGCCAGCAGCTTTTCTCCTGTGGCTTCAGTTTTGAAACAGGCCCTATTTTTCCATGTCTATATGACTACACATTTTTATTGAACTTTGAGTTGCTTCCCACAACGAAGATTTGTTCTTTAATGAACATAAACGACACCTCTGCAATTTTCACATTTTTTTTCCCTCTACCCTGCCTTCTTTCAAACTGAAAATGTGTCTGTTATCTTTAAAGGGTTATTAAGAAATTAAAAAGAACTGGGACTGGATGCAGACATAATCGTGGCCTAGGAACGACTGGCAAAGTAGTCAGTGGTGCCGATTGTGGAGTGAGGCTTCCTGGTTTACATGCAGATCCCAACACTGACTAACACACAGTTATATTCTCTAAGGCCCCGTTCTCCCCCTCTGTAAAGAGAGTAATGACCCAACACAATAGAATAACTTAAACATGGAGAAATAAGTGTTTGGTGTTGTTGTGGCCACAAATAATGAGTCCATCTTTCTTGGTGTTAAGGCCAAAGTAGAGCTAGTGAATAAGAGAATGAGAAGGGGTCACCAAATGAAGAAAAACTGGTAAGGATGGTCAAAGATTCGCAGGTTGAAAAGAGAGATGGTTTATCTGTTCATTTTTTTCCGTATTTAGTGTTAAATGCTAAAAGTGGCAAATGAAATTCTGCTGTGTTCCTGGAGGCCAGAAATCCCAGAGATATTTTCACTTTGTCCTAGATCACATCTAAAACCCACAGCAGGGGCGCCTGCGTGGCTCAGTTGATTAAGCATCTGTCTTCGGCTAAGGTCATGATCTTGGGCACCTGGGATCAATCCCACCCCCCTTCCACCGGGCTCCCCGCTCAGCGGGCAGTCTGCTTCTCCCTCTCTCTCTGCCCCTCCCCCCTGCTCTCACTTGCTCTGTCTCTCAAATAAATAAATAAAATCTTAAAAACAAACAAACAAACAAACCCAGCATTCCTAATCTGCAGCAACCTGGCACCTGCAAGCATAACAGTTACTTTTACAAACGAATGAGCTGCTTGCTATTTCTAGACTTCAGGGCATCGAGACTCACTGCATTATATATTTTCATGTCATTAAGTTGGAAAACAACAGGAGTAATAAAAACAAACGTGATAGCCTACCTCCCCGAACTGAAAAGCTCTCTTCCGCAGGTGGAAAGGACAGTGCTACTGGGGCCTTTCTTACTTGGGGACCAACATCCATTCACTTCAGCTTCCCGACTCTGAAAGAAAGAGCAGGGACACACGGAGCCAAGTGACTGAAGACACCAACTCGGAGGCGGAATGCTCCCACAGGTTTTCAGCTGTCATTAGTACAAGTGAAAAGGACACTGTCAAGGCCGCTTTGTCACGTGTATGTGGCGAGCGCATGTTCCCGGCAGCTGGGGCTGGTTACAAGAGCCTCTGTGTTGTCCAAGGCCTTGTTGACATTTACATCTTCTCAGAGGATACCACGTTCAAGTGGGACTCTTGTGCTGCTCACGCCATACTCAGGGCCCTGGGTGGGGGAATGGTAGATTTAAGACAATGCCTGCAAAGAAGTTCCGAAACGGCACTTGACTGGCCACAGTTGGTGTACCACGTGGAAAACGAAGGTGCGACTGGCGTGGATCGGTGGGCCAACAAGGGAGGACTGATTGCATACAGATCAAGGAAGCAGCTGGAGACATTCCTGAGCCTCCTCATCCCAAACCTCGCGCCTGGGGATACACGCACATAGACGAACTCCGTCCTCGTGTGCTTGTTCAACACCCAACTGTGAAACAATTCCCCACATCTGTTATCTTTTGAAGATAGCTTTGTCCTATTGATGGTCAACATTCTCCTTCCTCTTCTGAGGAGCATTTTTCCATTATGTGTTCTTAAGAATGTTAATGTCAATAAATGAATGGTATTTGTGCAGCAGTTAAACAGATGTGTGAAATTCTTAATAGTGGATATTGTGCTACTAGTGTTGCTTGAAACACTCCAATAAAATATTGAAGAGGAAAAATTCCTGCTCAGTTAGTAACACTCCTCTAAGCATCTAAGTCATAAGTAAAATGTCACTAAAATATTAGGAAGCGCACAAGAAAAAGCTGTGCTTGGGTTTTGTTTGCTGTCCTGAAGGGATAATCTGCAGCTTTAGCCTTTGGCAGAACACTTAGAACTATGAATTTGATGCATAATTACCCAAGTTCATGTACTTTGAACAGTATTCTTATGTTTCTTAAAAGAAAGCCTGGAGCACTGTGTGTCCCCTCCTTCTCTCTCTCTCTCACAGTCTTTCACATGGGCGCTCTCTCTCTCTCTCACACACACTCTAATATTCTCTAATTCTCTAATATCACAGACATACTCCATTTCTATCTATGGCAGAAGGGGATAAAGAGGTTTCTGCAATTCTTGCAATTTTTACACTTCAAAAACCAGGGGTAGAGCTAAATATAGAGTCCTTGTGTCTACTAGAATCCCATATTGAATGTCCTCTGAGGTGAACGTGGACCTCTTTTCCCATACTCTTTAGCAGCCTTGGTAAGGACCCAGTCCCCCATCTGAAGGGATCCAGCTCTCAGCTCTGATTTCTTTCTGCCTTGCGCCCTCTGGGGGCCAAAGGATATTTCTGCAGCATCTTCTATTTTTCTATAATTACAAACGAATGAAAATGACAAACTCTTTTTCATAGTATTGTGTTGCGTACAGCGGATTCAAAAATTTCATTATTGGCAATCGAGTTATCGCACTTAAAGCCATCGTTGTATTTTGTGATGGACTGTTGCCTCTCAAACTATATATTCTTACCACTTACAGTGTCATCTTGACTGATTTTAAATAAAAGTGAGTTCATTCTTCACAAACCACATTAAAAACGAAAGTCCAGAAAATAGTCCTGCTCCCTGAAATGTGCCAGAAAGGAGAAATAGAATATGGTTCAAGGAAAAGCATTTATATTGGCCAAGAGACACCTGAAAAAGTGCTCAACATCACTCGGCATCAGGGAAATACAAATCAAAACCTCAATGAGATACCACCTCACACCCGTCAGAATGGCTAAAATTAACCGCTTAGGAAATGACAGATGTTGGCGAGGATGGAGAGAAAGGGGAACCCTCCTACACTGTTGGTGGGAATGCAAGCTGGTGCAGCCACTCTGGAAAACAGTATGGAGGTTCCTCAAAAAGTTGAAAATAGAGCTACCCTACGACCCAGCAATTGCACCACTGGGTATTTACCCCAAAGATACAAATGTAGTGATCTGAAGGGGTATGTGAAACCCAATGTTTATAGCAGCAATGTCCACAATAGCCAAACTGTGGAAAGAGCCAAGATGTCCATCGACAGATGAATGGATACAGAAGATGTGGTATATATATATACAATGGAATATTACTAAGCCATCAAAAAAATGAAATCTTGCCATTTGCAATGACGTGGATGGAACTAGAGGTTATTATGCTAAGTGAAATAAGTCAATCAGAGAAAGACAAGTATCATATGACCTCACTGATATGAGGAATTCTTACTCTCAGGAAACAAACCGAGGGTTGCTGGAGTGTTGGCGGGTGGGAGGGATGGGGTGGCTGGGTGATGGACATTGGGGAGGGTATGTACTATGGTGAGCACTGTGAATTGTGTAAGACTGCTGAATCACAGAACTGTACCTCTGAAACAAGTAATATATGTTAAAAAGAAAAAAAGAAGATAGTAGGAAGGAAAAATGAAGGGGGGAAATCAGAGGGGGAGACGAACCATGAGAGACGATGGACTCTGAAAAACAAACTGAGGGTTCTAGAGGGGAGGAGGGTGGGGGGATGGGTCAGCCTGGTGATGGGTATTAAAGAGGGCACGTTCTGCATGGAGCACTGGGTGTTATGCACAAACAATGAATCATGGAACACTACATCAAAAACTAATGATGTACTGTATGGTGACTAATATAACATAATAAAATAAAATTAATTAAAAAAAGAAAAAGCATTTATTGTCCACATGAACATTTTTAGAGCATGTAAATTTTCAAAATGCAGTGAAAACCATCCTCTTCAACATGATCTGAACAAGCAGTTTATCGATTTATGAGAGAAGAAAAGCTAGATAAGACAGGGAATCATGTCTATTCTGTTAACATCCATTAGGCACACTCCCTGCCAATCTGCAGGAAAGCCAAGGCCCTTCTTTAAGCATATGTCTGAGGACAGGTCTGCAGTTTTTCTTGCATAAACTACACCCATGGGAGTATGATCTCTAGTATTGATTTCTTTAGGGAACAAAACTTAAAAATACTTGCAAAGTGATGTGAGGACGTATTCTGGATTTAAAATTTTTCCCTCTATTTTTACAATTGTCTCATACTCTGTTTTTTTAAGACTCACCTTTATCAGGGTGTCTGGCTGGCTTGGTTGGTGGGGGGATGTGACTCTTGATCTTGGGATTGTGAGTTTGAGCCCCATGTCAGGTGTAGAGATTACTTAAAAAAAAGTCTTAAAAAAAAAAAAAAGACTCACCTTTATCAACCCTTTCCAAAGCCTTTAATTCTTTGTTTTCAAAATCATGTTCCATCATTTCATATGTAATTAATCTAATAAAAGTACAATCAGAATATATACTTTTGGAAAGTAGTCAACAACTCCTGGCGAACATACAACTCACTTACTTGATGGGAATGGGAGTTGGGGGTAGTGATGGAGGGAATGTGCCTGAGTAGCCTGTTGGCCATGAAGGTCAGGTGTCGGTTGCATCAGTGTGGTTTACAGGAGACTGGAGAGAGAGACGAATCTGCCAGTCACTTAGACGGAGGGTGATAAAAGACAGCTTCCACTGCACAGCAGTAAGGGCAGCCTCTGGGAAGCCAAGTCACTTTCCCCCCACTCCAGTGTCTTTTCGATGGTGGGGCAGGAACGAGAGAGCTTGCAGTAGCTGCAGTTTGAGGAAAACTGGCCACCTCTTTACAGTAAAAGCTAAGACTTTTCAACTGGGTTTGGCAATCAGCTTGAGATACAATGCTGTGTAAATGCATCTACCTTAGGCCAAGTATTTCCATAAGCCCAGAGTTCCATGCCAGGCTGGCTTACTAACCTCACTTTCAAATGAGCCCAGCTATGCCCTTAGTGTATTAAGACAGCTTGCTGCAGGGGCAAACTCATCATACAGTTAACTTGATATATCAAGTCTTAGAGTATAGAAGTAGGCAAAAGAATGACAAGCCAGAGAGAGTTAATATATTTTTATCCTTAGGATACAGGGAGGAGCGCCATTACACTGAGAAATTGGTAGCTTTGATACTATTCTACCCCCAGGATAGATATTTCTATCAATTTATCACACTAATCTAAGCAAGGTCATACATGTGAGAAATTGTTTTTTGTTTGTTTGTTTTTTAAGATTTTATTTATTCATTTGAGAGAGAGACAGAGACAGAGCATAAGCAGGGGGAGAGGGAAAAGGAGAAGCAGAATCCCCGCTGATCTGGGAGCCCAACGTGGGACTTGATATCAGGACCCCGGGATCATGACCTGAGCTGAAGCAGATGCTTAACCATCTGAGCCACCCAAGTGCCCTCAAGAAGTTTTTTTTTTAAATAAATTCTAAGTATTATGATTTCATTAACCAGATTATTTTTAGAATCATAATCCAATCCACAGGTAATCCAGGCTTGCACTTTCCAAATGATATCCACTAGCTTCATGTGGCTATTGAGCCCTTGAAATGTGTCTACTCTGAATTGAGATATGCTATAAATGGAAATACAAACCGGATTTTATGAAAATGGTAAAATATTCACAATCTGTTATAGACATCTCTATAACACAATTTTTGCAATGGGACAATAGTTTTAAATTTTAGAATAAAATACCTTAACTTGCAACTTGATGAATATAATAACAAAGCAACAGTTCAGTAAGGCATTAAGTTCACTATTAAAAGCAATTAGTAAATATTTAATAGTCGTTTTGTTTTCTAGGCCCTATCTGTAAGTTATTCATTTACATTTTGTTGTTTTATTTCTCACATTTCCTATGTGGTAACTACTGATTTATTCCTTCTTTCATACAATCATATGCTACTGTATCTTCAATAACTGATTTAAATTCTATTAAAATTAACATGAGAAAATTCTTGTCCATCATTTTGTTTCAATAGGCCAAAGTGAACCACAAACAAAACTTGACATATACCTTGTTACCAAAGAAAGAATAACAATTGGTACAAGGGAAAGAACATGGGTCTTAGAATAAACAGACCTGGGTTCACTGCCACTCACAATGTGATCTTAAGTTGGATACTAAGCCATGTAACCTGTTTGAATTCCAGTTTCTTCATCCAGTAAAATGATGGATGCCATCTCTCAGGAATATCGTTAAGAAGCAAATGAAATAATGTACATACATTTCTAACACCGTAGATAGATGCTCAATAAAACATAGCTGCAAATATTTTTATTATTCCTATAGAATGCAGTCAACCTAAAAATTATCAGGAAACAAAAACGTAAGTTAAAAGTGAAAAGGTAAGTTAAAGGAGAGACCTCACTTTATCTAGTCAGCAATTCGGTTTGTTAATGGATACGGACTTATCTGCCAGGTCACTTAGATGGAGGGTGGTCTCTGGGAAGCTTAATTCTTTTGTTGTAATATAATAACATAATATTATATTAGCAGCTAACACATATTGATCACTATACTCCAAGTGCTGTGGTAGACATTTACTTACATTTACTTTTATTTACAATAACGAGCAAATCTGTATATCCCTAGATGCCATGGCATAACACTGTCTTTTCCTCCTAACTAGATATTTGGCTTACATTAAAGAACTAAACTAGGGCACCTGGGTGGCTCAGTCAGTTGAGCATCTGCCTTCGGCTCGGGTCATGATCCCGGGGTCTCAGGATCGAGTCCCACATCGGGCTTCTGATGCCGGCGGGAAGTCTGCTTCTCCCTCTGCCTCTGACCCTCCCTCTTCTCGTGCTTTCTCTCCCTCAAATAAATAAAATCTTTAAAAAAAAGAACTAAATTAATTAATAACTTTTCAAGATCTTCTTTTTAAAACATTTTCTACAGATTCCTTTCACCTGTTACTCTATACCAGCCACATGCTTGCTCCTATCATCACCCCTAACTCAGTCCAGCTGTTCTTAAGGACTGGCTCCCACGTTGAGTACGGTCCTAAAGACCACTGCCCTTTAATGCACTTTATATGTTGCCAGTCTTCTGCCCTGGCTTCTGACCCCTTAGTTATAGGCTCCCTGCATGGAATTCTGAAGTGCCAAGAGATGGGTATTCTATAAAGGGCTTTCTGCTGTGTTATAATGATGGGAATATAAAAAGCAGACTTTTTCACCTATGCTTAAAGTCTGTAAGACAGCCCTTCTGTCCGGAAGAAGTCCAGCCAGGCTAAGCCTGCAGTAATGCTTTATGTCAGCAAACATTAGCCTTAACTATGAGGAGCAAAATGGCAAAATAACAACAGCTTAAATAAGATAAAAGTGGTCTGGTAAGCTGAAAGGTGGCTCTACCATAGCATCCTCAGGGACTCAGGCTCCTTCCGTCCCCAGACCTTGGCCCTTCTTCTCATGGTCTAAGGCTGCATTTTATTTTATTTTTTCAAATATTTTATGTATTTATTTGTCAGAGAGAGCGAGCGAGCACAGGCAGGGAGAGGAAGAAGCAGACTCCCTGCTGAGCAGGGAGCCCAATGTGGAACTCGATCCCAGGACCCTGGGATCATGACCTGAGCCGAAGGCAGATGTTTAACCGACTGAGCCACCGAGGCATCCCAGGCTCTGCATTTTAGGCAGCAAGAGAGAGGAAAAGACAGAAAAGGAAAAAGTAGGTGACTTTTCAGCTCATTAACCAGAACCTAGTCATATGACTATGCTTATTTACAGAAAGCTGGAAAATGTACCCAGCCATGTAGCCAGCAGCCATGTACCCAGCCCAAACCAGGCATTTTATCACCCTTGAAGATAGCAAAGAGGCATTGGAGAACCACCAGCAATCTCTATCACTCAGTCCAACTGAGCTGTGCAGGCTTTGGCCTTGGTCTGACCTCTGATCACACATCGCTTGTTCTTATCACTCATGTCTCATGACCTTTATAGCCAGAATACTCCAACCCTTAGCCACACTCACTTATCTACTTCATCCCCCAAAGAATTCAAAGTGCCATAAATATATACATTTATCAAAATGACAAAGAAAGGGAGCTTCCTGCCAGTAAAAGCACAGATGAAAATACAAGATGAACAAAAGCAGTTATTTCTCTCCCAAGATCTATGATAAATATCTGGGCTTCTTGACCCTGCCAACTCCCTTGCCGCCCCCTCTCATCCAACCACACCCTCTGCCTGTCTGTCCAGTGCTCAGCATGCAGACAAGCCTGTGTCGAGTCTATACCATGCTTAGCCATTCCACGTCAGAGTCTGCTCAGCCCAGGCCACAGAAGCCGGATGTAACTCCTTGTCCCGCATCCACATCCCAGAGTGTGTTGCTGCAACCGGCGTTAAACAGCTACCACCCAGAAACAGCACTGCCCATCCCATGGCAGAAAAAGTCAAACATACCTACAAACATTTGCTGTTTTCCCCAAAGGGGAAAAAAGCAAGCAAAAGGTTACAGTTGCCTTCTTGTTTTCATTTTTTCCTCTAAGTGCAAAGAGAGAGTAAAAAGTCCATTGTAATCTTTCACACCTATAGTTCACACCTCTAATCGTTTCCAGCTCGGTACAGACTGGTTGAAACACATGTAAATAAAGCAAGCCTAAGTAACTGCAAATATCCTCTTAGAGTGGCCGGGACCGCAATGCAAGCCCGGTATGTGCACAAGTAAATGTCTGAAACTGATCCAGGGGATGGAGCTGTTTTGAGCACTGACATTTCTTAAAAGGTTTTGTTTATTATTTCTATCTGATAATTAGACTAGCCAGAATTCTGGCTCTGTAACAAAATGCCTATAATCTTAATATGATTTTTCTTTTTCAGGCTATATTTTCAATGTTCCTGTTCCTGAAGGAGCCATGATTGTGCAGGATTAAGAGCTTTCTTTCTTTACCTGTTAGAAAGGAGGGAGGGAAGGAAGGAAGGAAGGAAGGGAGGGAAGAGAGGGGGAGAGGGAAAGGGAGAGGAGAGGACTCATGCAGCTGTAAGAGGCTCCTCAATCAGAAAGGCACTGTACTTGGTTCTGCTACTGCCATCTCAAAATTCTTAAAACTTTTATCTTTAAGGAGGTGGGCAGGGAGATGGGCAAAATAGGTGATGGTGATTAAGGAAGGAACTTGTGATGAGCACTGGGTGTTGTATGGAAGTAATGAATCACTAAATTCTACACCTGAAACCAATACTACACTGCATGTTAACTAACTGAATTTAAATAAAAATTTGGAGAGTAAAATAAAATCTTCTTCTTAGAAAAAAAATTTATCTTTGACTTGTGAGTTAAGTCAAAAGGACAGTGGAGCATACGCATGATCAGGGGTACAATGTACAGTATGTCCCCGCCCCCCCCCCCCGCCTCCCCCCCCCCCATTCACCTACTGCTCACGGTGCCCAGTGAACACGGAATTCCCATGGGCCCGTGATGTCCGATGAAACTCAAAGTGAGTACAAGGTAAGTACATTACATTTATGATTAAGTGGGTCACTGACAGCCCCGGAGAACCAGAACTTGCTTCCAATACAAAAAGAAGGCAATGGCATTCTGAGAAACCTGAGTGAACAACCAGGTGAACCCACCACACCCTTTTTTATCTGTGTTATTTTTCTGTATTAGCAAATCGCATCAACTGAAAACCATGGCATGGAAGGAAAGAGAAAGACAGAGTCACCTATAATTCCTTCCCTTTCTCGTCCTTGTAAGCTGAAGGTAGAGAGGGTTGGCAGGTGTGAGTATCAAGAAAAGAAAGAAAAACAGTCGATTAGTTTCGTGGACTGTTCTCACTGTTCTGGTAAGAATTAAATATGTATTCATATAGGAACTATGGAAAATGGATCATGTAATTTTGGCAATTCCACATATGATTTAAATGCTCTTATATCTGCATTTAAAACTGGCATTACACAATATAAAGATGAATAAAATCCATGCTAATAAGTTAAATTTTTAAATTTTCTTTACCTACGATGACATTAAATAGCAAATAAACAATATCATGACAGGTTGAGAGACCATGGAAGAAAGGATACTAAAGAAAGGTACTAAAACATTTTAGTACCTTTAAGTATTTAAATACTTTAGTACTTTCCCCCTGCTTTTTGAACAAAGGCCCCATATTTTCATTTTGCACTGGGTGCCACAAATTATGTAGCTGGCCCTGTATTGATCTCATTTTCACTTCTAACCTCATTGTCTTTTACTTTGAATTGTTGTCATATTTGCTGATCAGGCTCAAAGCGAGCCTCCTTGTGAGTAAGGTCTCCCCCAACTGAGAGCAGAAGGGTGTTTTCCGTTATCCAAAACCTGAGGTGATAAGGGAACCAAACTGTTTTGTATACATTTCTCACCTGGTAAGTAAGCTGGCCCTTTATTCTGTGATATTTCAAGCACATTTGCTGGAAACTTATTAACACCCTCCACCAGGTGTCTCCAGCAGATCTGTGCAGGCCCTTATGTGATATTAAAGACAAATGATAGCGAGGTTCTTGTCTTGGCTAACCTCTTCCAATAGGTTGCTTTTAAACTACATTATTATGTGTTAAATATGCTGCTTTCTTTAAACAACTCATTCCTTTTATTGTGTTTTAAGTATTCTTTTCGTTCCATGCTTCTTAAAGAACTGGAACATAGGAGGAAGTGGAAACAAGGAGGAAAATCCATCACCCAGACACAAGGACTGCTGACATTTTAGTCCACTTCCCTAGAGTTGTTTTCCTTCTGTGCAGAAGAGAGTGAAACCATGAGCCACAGAGTGGGAGAAGATCTCTGTAATATATATCTGGTCAAGGACCTGTACCCCGAAGAGATAAAGGCCTCCTACAGATCAACCAGAAAAATAAAGCCCAATTTAAAAATGGCCACATGCTTTTTCACAACAGCTTTGCCGCCAGAACACGGCTGCCGTGCAAACCACCACGAAACCTAAACCAAAACGGGAAGGGAAAAACTCCTATCAACATCGTCATCCCTGGACACGTAGACCGGGGCAGAGGTCTACCACTGCTGCTTATCTGATCTCCCAGTGTGGTGGCATGGACAAAAGAACTACTGAAAACTTGGAGAAGGCGGCTGCTGAGATGGCGAAGGGCTCCTTCAAGGATGCCTGGGTCTTAGATCAACTGAAAGCTGAACGTGAACGTGCTATCACCACTGATAACTCCTTGTGAAAATTCGAGACCAGCAAGTATTACGTGACCATCATTAACGCCCCAGGACACAGAGACTTCTCAAAAACATGATTGCCGGCACATGTCAGGCTGACTGTTCTGAGGGCCCTGATTGTTGCTGCTGGTGTTGGTGACTTTGAAGCAGGTAGCTCCAAGAACTGGCAGACCCGTGAGCGTGCCCTTCTGGCTTACACACTGGGTGTGAAACAACTAATTGTCGGCGTTAACAAAATGGCTTCCACCGAGCCACCCTGCAGCCGGAAGAGATGCGAGGAAATCGTTAAGGAAGTCAGCACCTACATTGAGCAAATTGGCTACAACCCCGACACAGTAGTATTTGTGCCAGTTTCTGGTCGGAATGGTGGCAACATGCTGGAGCCAAGTGCTAACATGCCTCGGTTCAAGGGATGGAAAGTCACCCATAAAGATGGCCATGCCAGTGGAACCACACTGCCTGAAGCTCTGGATGGCATTCTGCCACCAACTCGTCCAACTGACAAGCCCTTGCGTCTGCCTCTCCAGGACGTCTACGAAATTGGTGGTATTGGTACTGTCCCTGTGGGCCG
Organism: Neomonachus schauinslandi; assembly: GCF_002201575.2. NCBI lineage: Eukaryota > Metazoa > Chordata > Mammalia > Carnivora > Phocidae > Neomonachus > Neomonachus schauinslandi. The sequence goes on from NC_058405.1 coordinate 149,558,993, forward strand.
AGTGGAGAAAATCAAGCAAATGCTCAACTGCAGTAGAAAGAGTAAATATATCATGGTATACTAAAATAGAATGAAACACTGTGGACCAATCAATGTACATTATGCCTAATGGAAGAACACAGAAAAAGCATGTACTATATGATACCATTTATCATTCATATGATGTTCAAAACCAAGCAGAACTAATGGAAAGCACCATCAAGATCCCTGTTCAGGAATGGTCTTCTTCGGAAATGCCTCAGCTGACCCAAGATCACAATCCCAACCCTGGGGATGAAGGCCTTCACTGAAATTTGGGATAACTCTTTAGTGCCTTCTGAGCTTCAGAGTTTCTGTACAGTTAGTTGAAGGCTTTGTTGACATTGCAATTCAACTCCTACCTCTGCGCAATCGTGCTTCTTTCCTTCCCCTTCTCTTCTCTCCCACAATGATTGGTCCCAGTCACATAGTAATCTGAGTCTGCTTCCCTGGGAACCTAATCTAAGTGAGAGTAGTAGTTACCTTTGGGGTGGCAATGACTGGAGAAGGGCAAGAGAGAGCTTTTTGGGGTATCAGTAATGTTCTATACCTTGATGGCAGCTACACATGAGTGCTTACTTTGTAAAAATTCATTGAGCTGTATAAATTTTGTATATTTTACTATATGTATGTTATACTTCAATTAAAACAAGCCAATGAATATACTTGAAGAATGTCTATATTTGAACATTTTTCTAATTATTCCATCAAGATAAATTCCTAAAAGTGGAATTGCTAGATCAGAAATGGACATTCTAAATTTAGGTGTCTATTGACAAAGGGTCCTCCAGAAAAGATTTACCAACTGATACCTTATGATCAGAGGATGAGAATGTTCATTCTCCACATCCTTGCCAACACTAGATAGCATCAACTGAAACAAGTAGATCAGGTTGTTTTAATATTCTATTGCTCTTCTTAAAACTAATTACATGCTGGGCGCCTGGGTGGCTCAGTTGGTTAAGCGACTGCCTTCGGCTCAGGTCATGATCCTGGAGTCCCTGATCAAGTCCCGCTTCGGGCTCCCTGCTCAGTAGGGAGTCTGCTTCTCCCTCTGACCCTAACCCTTCTCATGTGCTCTCTCTCAGTCTCTCTCTCTCAAATAAATAAATAAAATCTTAAAAAAAAAAAACTAATTACATGCTGATGATTAGTCAGCCAATTTTAAGTAATTAGTGAACTCTACTGTATTCCTTGAATTATACCATTTTATCATGCAAAGTAGATAAAAGCTTAAATATTTATATTTAAAAAACCAATATGCAGACATTATAGAGAGGCAAGTTTGAACTCAATACAAGAAGCTTGTATTTGATTCCCAAATTTATAAAAGGAAAAATGGAAAAGAGGGGGGCATGGATTGGAATAAGGAAAAGCCCTAATCTCTCTTTCAAACCCCAGACCTACATTTCTAATTGCCTGCCCGCCATTTCCACCTCCAAGTCTTGCCAGTCCACGGAACTCAACAGCTCCCAAAGTAGTCACCTGTCCCATCCTGCCCTTCCCTCCTCTATTAGACTCCTCTCACACTCTAATTTTCTGATTCTAGATCTCCTCTTCCATATCCTGCCCTGAGGGAAAACTCTGGGGTCCTGTTCTCTTCCTTAAGCTCTTTCTCCCCACTCTCTCCCCATTTCCTGGCCTCCAACATCCTTTCATCCTTCAAACTCCCCGGTCACCACTTTTGGCCAGACCTCCCTTGCCTCTGACTCCCCCCCCCCACACAGGTACTGCGACAGGGCTCTGAGGAACCTGCATAGTTGGAAGAAAACCTAGACTGGGGTCAGAGTGAAATCTGCTGCTGTGGGTGATATGTGACTGTGGATGGGGACAACTCCTTGTGCTACGGTCTCTTCACTGGCAGGACAGTCACAAGGGGCCCTTTCGATGCCAATACTGCACAACTGATTCTTTTTTTTTTTGCTATCTTTTTTATTATGTTCCGTTGCCCCTGTATAGTACATAATTAGTCCTTGATGCAGTGTTCAGCGATTCATTAGTTAAGCATAACACCCAGTGTTCATCACAGCATGTGCCCTCCTCAATACCCATCACCCTGTTACCCCCTCCCCCCACCCTCTCTCCTCTGAAACCCCCAGATTGTTTCTCGGGGTCCACAGTTTCTCATGGTTCATCTCCCTCTCTGATTTCTTCCCCTTTGGATTTCCCTCCCTTCCCTTATGGTCCTCTGTGCTATTGCCTATGTTCCACATATGAAACCATGTAATTGTCTTTCTCTTAACATAACCCCCTCCAGTTCCATCCATGTCGATGCAAATGGTGGGTATTCATTGTTTCCGATGGCTGAATAATATTCCCTTGTGTATATGGACCACATCTTCTTTATCCATTCATCTGTTGAAGGGCATCTCGGCTCCTTCCACAGTTTGGCTATCGCAGACATTGCTGCTATGAACATTGGGGTGCATGTGCCCCTTCTTTTCGCTACATCTGTGTCTCTGGGGTAAATACCCAGGAGTGCAATTGCTGGGTCATAGGGTTGTACAACTGATTCTACGTCAGGTTCTCATTTCCCTTAAAACTCTCCGGTGACTTTCTATTACTCCTAGGGTAAGTCGGCATACAAGGCCTTCCTCCTGCCTCCCGCTGCCTGCCCCCCAGCCCAAGGAAATGAAGAAAGAAAAATAGGTGAGACTCTAAGAAAAGATTTTGAGACTCTTATCACCTAGCTGCTTTTTACTGGGCTTCTCATCCTTTTACCCTCAACTTAGGAACTGCAAAAAAAGCCTTCAAGGGAAATTGCATACAAAGCACCAGGCTCACTGCTCTATATTCTTCTTTTCTCTGGGATGTTAAACCCTCAGATCTTGGCTGCCCAATCTCTAAATTCCAATTTCTCTCTCCCTAGTCCAGTGAGACAGCTGCGAGCTGGAACTGTCTCTGTCTTTAGGTCTCGCAACGTGAATTTGAGAATACCTTGAGGTAAGCAAAGATTTCTTGAGCAAAACACTAATCATAGTGGGAAAACTGGAGATAACCTCAATGATCATCAATAAAAGAATGGTCAAAATAGCTTGCAGTCTATATTTAATGGTATGTTACGCAACCAATGAACAGAAAGAGTTAGGCCTAGATGCCTTGTTATGAAAATTCACTCTGGGTATAGGGTGATGGTGTATTGTGTATTGTGTTGCCAAGTGAAAAAAAACAATGTACAAAAGAGTGATTTAGTCTGTAAATAAAAAAAAAATTTTTTTTTAAAGCCTGTAAGTATATACACCAAACTATTCATGGTAATTATGCCAATGGATAGGATTACAAGAGAATCTTCATTTTCTGTATCCTTGTAGTTTGTTTCCATATCTACACAAGAATTACTTTTACAACTAGGAAAAAGAGTGAAATAAAGTTGATACAACATTTTTTTAAGAAAAAAGGAACATTTGGGGGTGCCTGGGTGGCTCAGTTGGTTAAATGTCTGAACTCTTGATTTCAGATCAGGTCATGATCTCAAGGTTGTGGGATTGAGCCCCATGTCGGGCTCCGTGCTCAGCAGAGTCTGTTTGTCTCTCTCCCTCTGTTCCTCCTCACTCTCTGTCTCTCTCTCTGAAATAAATAAATAAAATCTTAAAAAAAAAAAAAGTAACATTTGGGCTACAGGTTATATATACCCTCTGGAAGGTAAACTTGATGAGAGTAGGGACTTTTAGATCCATGTGGCTGTGTTCCCAGAACAGTGAGTCATAAAGTGGGCACGTAGTAGTAAATATTAGTCAAATGAATGAATATGTCCAAGTCTTTGATATGAATGTTAAGACAGTAGAGCTAGTTTCCTAATATATTTAGTAATCTCTAAGGAGTAATACACATGGTATTATGGAAAATATATTTTAAGGGGGATCACTTAAATACAGACATGTACTTTTCCTCAAATAACAAACATTCCTAAAATACGCTTTAAGTATATTTCTTTTTCTGCTAAGACTGTAAGCTCCTTAATATCATGGCCTGTTGTTTGGTGTGTGCTCTGTATTACTCCACTTCAATAAGGACTGTACCAGAACTTTGAGCACCTAATAAATATTAACTGAATAATTGCTCAATAATTGATAATTTATTACTTATTATCGGTGATAAAAATGATTTATCACTGGTATTTAAGGATGTAAACTTTATTCCTATTTTATTTTAGCAATATTTTAAATGTAGTAGAAAGTCGAATTACAATCTAGTTAAGTGAAGATAGATGGAATTCGAGTTCCTTTTACATTTCCTATATGTCATGTCATCATATCTTCAATATAGGATACATAGAAGACCAGTGATATTACAATCAACTTTTCAACAATAGCAATGCGAAACTTATGTTTACCCCACAGGATTTTTTGTTTGAAACGGAAACATTGTTTCCTGGATAATTTTTTTTTTAAGATTTTATTTATTTATTTGAAAGAGAGAGAGAACACAAGTAAGCAGAGCAGCAGGCAGAGAGAGAGGGAGAAGCAGGCTCCCCACTGAGCAGGGAGCCCCATGCGGGGCTCGATCCCAGGACCCTGGGATCATGACCTGAGCCGAAGGCAGACGCTTAACTGACTGAGCCACCCAGACACCCCTACTGGATAATTTTTTTAAAGCAGAGATGAAAATACTTGACAGGTACAGATTACAGAGAATCACAGAAACATTTACAAGAAGAGACCTTAAAGATGACCAATTCCAAGTTCATTTTATATAAGAGACTCTCATAACTATAAAGGTTTAGTTATCTGCATACAGTGAGGGAATTCAGTGCCCTCAGGCCTTATGGTCCCAGAGTAAACAGTTGGGATGTTTTTAATAATAAATACTATTTGATTCAACAAAACTAAAAAAAGAAATTTGCAAATGACATATCTTATAAAGGGTTAGAATCCAAAATATATAAAAAACTTATAAAACTCAATACCCAAAAAATGAATAACCCAATTTAAAAAATGGGCAGAAGACATTAATAGACATTTTTCCAAAGAAGACATACAGATGGTTAACAGATACATGAAAAAATGCTCAAACTCACTGATCATCAGGGAGATACAAATCAAAAGTATAATGAGATATCACCTCACCCCTCAGAATAACTAAATTCAAAAAACACAAGAAACAACATGTGTTGGTGAGGAAGTGGAGAAAGGGGAACCCTCGTCTTGCACTGTTGGTGGGAATGCAAACTGGTGCAGCCACTGTGGGAAACAGTATGGAGGTTCCTCAAAAAGTTAAAAACAGAACTACCCTACAATCCAGGAATTGCACTACTAGGTATTTACCCAAAGAATACAAAAATACTGATTCAAAGGGATACATGCACCCTGCTGTTTATAGCAGCATTTTCTACAATAGCCAAACTATGGAAACAGCCCAAGTGTCCATTGATAGATGAATGGATAAAGAAGATGTGGTATATATACACAATGGACTATTACTCAGCCATAAAAAAGTCTTGCCATTTGCAATGACATGGATGGAGCTAGAGAGTATTATGCTAAGCAAAGTCAGTCAGTCAGAGAAAGACAAATACCATATGATTTCACTCATATGTGGAATTTAAAAAAAAAGAAAAAGGGGGGAAAAGAGAGAGAGGCAAACCAAAAAACAGACTTCTTTAAAAAAGACTTTATTTTATTTATTTTTTAGAGAGAGCAAGTGACAGGAGGGGCAAAGGGAGAGGGAAAGGGGAAGCCGACTCCCACTGAGTGGGGAGCCCACCATGAAGCTTGATCTCAAGACCCTGAGATCACAACCTGGGCCAAAACCAAGAGTCAGATGCTCAACCAACTGAGCCACCCAGGCACCCTAAGAAACAGACTCTTTAACTACAGAGAACAAACTGATGGTTACCAGGGGGAGTGAGTGTAGGGGGGTGATGAAACAGGTGATGGAGATTAAGGAGTGCACCTGTGATGAGCCCTGGGTGATGTATGGAAGTGTTGAATCACTATATTGTACACCTGAAACTAATATTACACTGTATGTTAACTAATTGAACTTTAAATAAAAACTTAACAAACAAAAGCAAAAATTAACAGAACAAAAAAATACTATTTGACTTTAAATAATCAAGAACAGTTTGTTTCAAAAAAAAAAAAAGAAGTTTGTTTCATAGTTTTGTTTTGTTTTAGTTTTGTTTTGTATTTGTCTAAAATACCATACAGCAAAAGTTTTAAATTCTATTTACACAAGTTGGTGAGTACACAAATATTTATTTCCTTGTTGTCTTTTTAATTTAAATCCATAATTACAAACATACTGTTTTACCTACACAGCTCTCCTGAATTATATGAGTTCATCATCATATAGAAAAATATCCAATATGAAGAAGGATCACTTTACATAAATTAACTCATTAGTAAATTCCTAGACAACCAAATGGTAAGATGGATCAGGCTATGGCCTGTGGCATGAAGAACCTTGTTTTCAACTGATCTGCTGAATGAAATAGAAACCGAGGCATTACACCGAATCGAGAGGAGAAGATGACACTTTGGACACCAAAGTGACAGCTTTTCCAGAAAGGCTTTATGATCATAAATACATTCCAGTTGATTCCCAAGATAACACTTTGAGAAGGATACAGAAGTAGAAAGTGTTCAGAAGAAGTGACCAAGTGGTGAGAATTTTCTTGTTGTTCTGAATGGTATCATTTTTTTTTCCATCCTACAGTCTTTGTTTTCTGCATGATATTTAGGAAATACTGAATTCTGTATATTAATTTTGTACCTTGCCATATTACATAAACCAATTTTTAGTTCTTTTTTTAAGACTTATTTATTTGAGAGAGAAGAGAGAGAGCGAGAGAGTGAGAGTGGGGGTGAGGGGCAGAGGGAGAGGGAGTCTAAGTAGACTCTGAGCGGAGCACAGAGCCCAATGTGGGACTCGATCTCATGACCCTGAGATCATGACCTGAGCTGAAACCAAGAGTCGGAGGTTTAACCAGCTGTACCAACCAGGTGCCCCAACCTAATTTTAGTTCTAATAATTCTTCAGTTTGATTCCCCTGAATTTTCCAGATGAACAAACTTAACTACTTAATTTTGACAATGTCTAATTTATTATTTTCTTTTATAGTTTGCATTTTTAATATTCTATTTAAGAAAAATTGCCAGATTAAATGTAAATAAAATTTTCCCCTGGAAGTTTTATGGTTTTATCTATTATATTTGGGTATATGATTAATTTTGAGTTAATTTTGTATGTGGTATGAAGGTAGAGATCCTCTTTTTATTTTTTTATTATTTTTATTCTTATTTTTTTAAGTAGGCTCACCCAACACAGGGCTTGAACTCACGACTCTGAGATCAAGAGTCACATGCTCTATCGATTGAGCCAGTCAGGCACCCCTAAAAGGTTTTTTAACAAAAAGTTTTTTTAACAGGTGAAAAATAAGTATTTTATATTTTTGATGTCATGTAAGTTTCAATACCTTACAAATGCAACTTACTTGTAAATTACTTGTCACTGCCCATACACGGAAATATGATTAATTTTTAATTGATTTTTGTATCCTGCAAAATGGATATTCTCACTTACTAGTTCTATCAGTTCTTTCATTGTAGATTGTTTAGGATTTTCCACATAGACAAACATGTCATCTACGAATAAAGACAGTTTGACTTTTTTCTTTTCAATATTGATGATTTTATTTTTCTTGACTTACTATATTACATAGAACCTCTAGTGCAGTGTTGAATAGAGGTTGGATTTTGTCAGTTTGTTCTGTTGAGATAATCATGTTTCCTTTTTATTCTGTTAACATAGTATATTACATTGATTGGATTTTAAATATTGATGCAACCTGCATTCCTGGAATAAACCCCAGGGGGTCATGGTGTGTTATGATGTTTAATATATTGCTGGATGCAGTTTGTTAAAATTTCATTAACAATTTTTGCATCTATGTTAGGGATGTTGGCTTGTAGTTTTATTTTCTTATAATATTTTTGTCTGGTTTTGGGATCAGGGTAACGCTGGCCTCATAAGTTGAGCTGGGAAGAGTTCTCTCCTCTTCGGTTTCTGGAAGTAAATTTATAGATGTGGTTTTATTTCTTAGTTACACGTTTGGTAGGACTTAACCAGTGATGCCATCAAGGCCTAGAATTCCCTTTGTGGAAAAGTATTAAAGTACAAATTCAATTTCTTTAATAGATATATGCCTATTCAATGTTATCTATTTCTTGTTCAAGTAGCTTTGATAGTTTGTCTTTGAAGAAATTTGCATATTTCATCTAAGTTGACAAATTTATTAGCATATAATTGTTCATAATATTATTATCCTTTCAACAGGATTGGTAATGATATCCTCTCTCTCATTTTTTTTTTTTGTACTGGTAACTTATATTTTCTCTTTTTATTCTCTATTCAATCTGGCTTGAAGTTTATCAATTTCATTGATCTTTTCAAAGAACCAATCTTTAATTTTATTGATTTGGCAAAGACCTTTTAGATATGACACCAAGTGCTCACTTCGGCAGCACAAATACTAGATATGACACCAAAAGTATAATCCATAAAATTAAAAAGTTGGTAAGTTGGATTTTATAAAAATTAAAACTTTGCCCCACAGAAGACACTGTTATGAGAATGAAAAGACAAGCTATGGACTTGGGAGTAATATTTGCAAATCACATAACTGGTAGAGGACTTATATCCGGAATTTATAAGGAACTCTCAAAACTCAATAATAAGAATATAAACAAACCAATAAAAATGGGCAAAAGAAAGTGTCCCCCAATAGATGAATGGATAAAGATGTGATATACATATATATGTAATATAATATATATTATATATATAATGAAATATTAGTCATAAAAAAGATGAAATCTTGGGGCTCCTGGGTGCCTCAGCTGTTTAAGCATCTGACTCTTGATTTCAGCTCAGGTCTTGATCTCAGAGTTTTAAGTTCAAGCCCTGCATGGGGCTCCAAAAAAATAAAAAATGAAAAATAAATAAAAATGAAATCTTGCCATTTGTGATAACAAGGATGGACGTAGAGGGTACTATGTTATCAATTAAGTCAGACAGAGAAAGACAAATACTATATGACTTCACTTATATGTGGAATCTAAAAAACAAAGGAACAAACAAAACAAAACAGAAATAGACTCATAGATACAGAAACATAGATACTGTTGGTTACCAGAGGGGAAAGGAGTGAAATAGTAAAGGGGATTAAGAGGTACAAACTTCCAGTTATAAAATAAGTTAAGCCATGGGATGTAATTTACAGCATAGAGAATATAGTTACAATACTGTAATAACTTTGTATGGTAACTAAACTTATCATAGGGATCATTTTATAATGTATAAAAATATAGAATCAGTATGATATACACCTAAAACTAATAGGATATTGTATGTAAATTGTACTTCAATTAAAAAAAGAAACACTCATTCCTTTTAAATAAACTTTCCAACAGAAATGTTTCTAAGCCTTGAAAGAAACCTAACAAAGCATAATGGATAGTACAGTCTCATCAATTTAGCTACGTGCCCTTAGTGAGTTTAAGATCTGTGATGTCGTTTTTTTCTTCTGCAAAATAGGAATACTAATAACTACCCTGGAATGTTGTAAAAATTAGTTTGTGCATATTAATTAGCACTACTATATGTTATGTCCCTGCCATAGGTCCAAGTTCATCATAAGTATTCAATCAGTGGTAGCCATCAATAGCTTTTTATGCTTATAATTACAGTGATTGCTTTATCTATACGCCTCCCTCATTAGACAATTGGCTCCTTAAAGTTAGATACCATGCCTTTGAATTCATTTCCGTATCCTTATCTCCATTCCAAATTTACTAAAGTATGGCACAGTGCCTTGTACTTAGAAAGTTTTTTTTTTCCATTTCAATAAAAGTTGCCTAAACTTACTCAAAAAAAAAAAAAAATGGGTGAAATATCTGACAGACACTTCACCAAAGAAGAGATGCATAAGTATATGTAAAGATGTTCAGTATTTTTAGTCTTAGGGAAAGGCAAATGAAAACCATAATGATATGCCACTGCCCACCGATTAGAAGGGTTAAAATGAAAACGGTGTAAATAACAAGGGCTGGCGAAGTTGCCCTGTCTGGCTGGTGAGAATGCAGCCTTACAGCTGTGCTGAGAAGAGTTTGGCCCTTTCTTATAAAGTTCAAAATACATTTAAACGCTGTGCCCCAGCAATCCCACTCTTAGGTATTTACTCAAATGAACTGAAAACTTTTCTTTACACAAAATTTGTATATAAATATTTATAGAAGTTTTATTAATAATGACCAATAACTGGAAACAGCTCAGAGACCCTTCAATCAGTGAGTGGATAAAAAACTGTGCTATGCCCCTATCATGAAATACTACTCAACAGTAAGAGGAATAAACCATTGAGTCACACAATATCAGTAGATCTTAAACAGATATTACTAAGTGAAAAAAGTCAGACCTAAAAGGTTACATTTTGCATGATTCCCTTTCTATGACATTCTGGAAAAGGCAAACTATAGGCTCTGATGTGATGAATGGTTGGCAGGAGTTGGAGGTTAATTATAAAGTGACGCAGCACAAGGGAATTTTTAAGGTGACGTAACTATTCTTTATGTTACTGAACTAATAGGAACATGGTTCTATGCATCTTCTAAAAACCCACAGAACAATACACCAAAATCAGTGAATTCTATTGTATGTGGGAAGGCGACTCAAGATAAAATGCAAAATGTTGGTAAGTGATTCAAATTGCAGCACGTATTAATCTAATCGCGTTACACGTGAGTGACCACACTGAAGGGTTGGATGAGACAGGAGCTGACCCAAGCAGCTTTGGAAAACAGTGTTTTAAAATGGGTTTTTTTGTGTTTTTTTTAAATGATATTTTCAATTTGCAAGTCTTTATTTTGGGGGGGCTTAATTTATTTTTAACTTAAATTCAATTAATTGGGGCACCTGGGTGGCTCAGTCGTTAAGCGTCTGCCTTCGGCTCAGGTCATGATCCCAGGGCCCTGTGATCGAGCCCCGCATCGGGCTCCCTGCTCGGCGGAGAGCCTGCTTCTCCCTCTCCCGCTCCCCCTGCTTGTGTTCCCTCTCTCGCTGCGTCTCTCTCTGTCAAATAAATAAATAAAATCTTAAAAATAAATAAATTCAATTAATATACAATGTATTATTGGTTTCAGAGGTACAGGTCAGTGATTCATCAGTCTTATGTAACACCCAGTGCTCATTACATCACGTGCTCTCCTTAATGTCCCTCACCCAGTTACCCCACCCCTCTCCCCTCCAGCAACCCTCAGCTTGTTTCCTATGATTAAGAGTCTCTTACGGTTTATCTCCCTCTCCGGTTTCGTCTTGTTTCATTTTTTCCTCTCTTCCCCTATGATCCTCTTGTTTGTTTCTTAAATTCCATATATCTGTGAGATCATATGATAACTGTCTGGAAAACAGTGTTTTGACTGGATATTGTAAGGCTAAACAAAAACAGTTTCCCAAACACTGTACTCTAGTTGGTAAACTTATTTCTCTGGGGTATTAGTGAAACTCTTAAACTACTTGACATGCATCCTGGCTTCGAACAAATAAGTATCTTGTAGATAAAGCAGGCCAGGTTTCTCACTGGTAGAGAAAAGCTATAAATAAGCAAAGGGGGGGGAACGCTAGAAGGAACCCTTTAATGCTGGATTGGAGTTGAAAATATCAGTATGAACTCATGTTTTAGTTTGCTTTTCATTATATAATCAGACAGGTACAGAAATAAATATAGATATGTATGGATAAATGGGTTAGTAAACATGCATACATTTCCTACTCTGTCCACTGATAAGGCCTAGAAACAGTGACATCCCAGTTATAATAAGCACAATCAGTTGGTTTCTAAATACATCCTCAAATGAAAAGAAGCATAGCTCTTTGGAGAAGGAGTTGATTCTAGTGTTGGGATATGTAAAATGGGCCTAGAGCACCTTGTGATGCCAAAGCTCCTAAAAATAAATAAATAAATAGGCACAGAAATAAACACAATACGGTATATCCCTACAATGAAATATTATTCAACCTCATAAAGGAAAGGAATTTTGACATGCACTACAACATGGATGAACCCTGAGAACATCATGCTAAGTGAACCAAGCCAGACACAAAAGGACAAATACTGTATGATTTCACTTATATGAGGTATCTAGAGAGGTCAAATTCATAGAGAAAGCAGAATGATGGTTTCCATGGCCTCGGGGGAGGGGAAGGTGGGACTTACTGTTTCATGTGTATGTAGTTTCAGTTTGGGAAGATGAAATAGTTATAAAGACGGACGAAAATGATGGTTGCACAACAATGTTGATGTACTTAATGCTACTGAACTAGCCACTTAAAAATGGTTACAATGGTATGGGGCGCCTATGTGGCTCAGTCGGATAAGTGTCTGCCTTCGGCTCAGGTCATGATCCCAGGGTCCTGGGATCGAGCCCCGCGTCGGTCTCCCTGCTCAGCAGTCTGTTTTTCCCTCTCCCTCTGTCCCTCCACCTGCTTGTGCACTCTTTCTCTCTCTCTCTCCCTCTCTCTCAAATAAATAAAATCTTTTAAAAAAAATGGTTACAATGGTAAATTTTATGTTATGTATTACCACAATTTTAAAAAATGAGTTTATGAAGCCACTAATGTGAGGAGTGATTTTAGAAAATATTTTGGTAGGAGCGCCTGGGTGGCTCAGTCATTAAGCGTCTGCCTTCAGCTCAGGTTGTGATCCCAGAGTCCTGGGATCAAGCCCGGCATTGGGTTCCCTGCTCCGAGTGAAGCCTGCTTCTCCCTCTTCCACTCCCCCTGCTATGTTCCCTCTCTCACTGTGTCTCTTTCTGTCAAATAAATAAATAAAATCTTAAAAAAAAATAGAAAATATTTTGGTAAAGTTCATGCCAAAATTATCCTGGTTATATATTTAAAATTCTGCTAAAAATAATAAATTATACTCAAATTCCACCCTGAAAAAAAAGGACACAGAAGTCAACTTGAAAAGAATACCCAATGGCTAAATATGGAACAATTTGAGAAAGAAAACAAATAATGAAAATATTGAATTTCATTTTATTTTTTTAAAGATTTATTTATTTGAGAGAGAGAGTGTGTGTGAGTGTGGGGAGGGGCAGAGAGAGATTCCCAAGTGGGCTCCAGGCCCAGTGTGGAGCTCGATGCAGGGCTCGATCTCAGGACCCCGAGATCATGATCTGAGCCGTTCAAAAGTCAGACACTTAACTGACTGAGCCACCCAGGTGTCCCATTTTCTAAAAAGACTTATTTGAGAAAGATAGAGAGAGAGATTGAATTTTAAGTCAAAGAATAGAATAAATATCCATGAGTCAATACTGATATAAATAATTGATTAAATAAGTGAATAAGTGGAGAAGAAGGGCGCCTGGGTGGCTCAGTCGGTTAAAGCTCCCTGCTCAGTGGGGAGTCTGCTTCTCCTTCCCCCCACCCCTCCCCCTACTCATGCTCTCTCTCTTTCTCTCTCTCTCTCTCAAATAAATAAAGTCAAAGAATAGAATAAATATTCATGAGGCAATACTGATATAAATATTTGATTAAATAAGTAAATAAGTGGAGAAGGAAAAACATTTCTCTACAAAAGAATTCCAGTTAATAAATGTATAAGTAATCAGGACAGTATGAAATCTCCATTAGAGTATCACAGTAATAATAGCTGACAGCAAGAACCACCAATGAATGCTAAAATTAATGAATAAAGGGAAATGGCATATTTGCATAAAGCATCAGTGTCTCCTTCCAAATATTGTTAATCAGAAAAGGAAAGATAGTGACTTGACAGGGGAGAAATCTAGTAGATATCACCTTTCTCAAGGGATCAAGATTAACATCCCAGGTAATGGGACATAGGATGTGTGAGCTACCTGGTAGGATGCGAGAAGGACACATACCTCACTGACATTCTTCCCCCAAAGATATGGCCTCACTCTAACAATGAGAAAGTACCAGTAAAACTAAATTGAGAGTCATTCTATAAACTACCTGACTAGGATCCTAGGACTAGTAGCAAGGTAAAGGAAGAGACAGGAAAGACTGAGGAGCAGTCACAGATTGAAGGAGAGACTAGGGAGACACAAGTGTTATGTGAAATCCTGAATTAGATCCTGGAACAGAAAAAGGATATTGGTGGAAGACGGTGAGATCCAAATAGGATCTGTATCAGGGTTTAGCAATGGCAATGTCAGTTTTGATCATTGTACTGTGGCTATGTAGGATGTAACAGTGGAGGAAGCAGGGTAGCTCTGTGTTCTATCTTTGCAACTTCTCTGTAAGTAATAATTTACCTTAAAATAAAATATTTTTTTTAAAAAAAAGAAGACTGAAAATACCAAGTGAGGGCAAGGATATGAAACAAGAAAGGAGTATAAATACTTGTAATCCCCTTGGGAATTTGTTTGGTACTAACTAATAAAGATGAAATCTTGCATATCCTATGATTTAGCAATTATACTCCTAGGTATATATGATAGACATTCATATATATGTGAAGCAAAAGACAAATGCAGGAATGGTCATAGCAGCATTATTGGTAATTGTCAAGGAATATAAATAATACAAATGCCCATCAACAGAAGAATAAAAAAAATAATGTTGCATCTTTGTATGTTGGAAATAACTATACACAACAATGTAATTTTGAGCAAAAGAAATCAAGTATAAAAGACTATATACTTTAAATTCCTTTTATATAAAGTTTAAAAACAGGCAAAACTAATCTAAACTAAAACTCTAAACTAACTCTAAAACTAAAGAAGTTATAAATCAGAATGATGGTTACCTTTGGGAAGAAGGGAGGAGGAGTAATTTATAAGGGTCATAAGGGAAGCTTTTGAGGGGTTGGTAATACTCAATTTTTTACTATTGTGATTACACAGAGGTTTTTTTGTTTTTAAAGATTTTATTTATTTATTTGACAGAGAGAGAGAGCACAAGCAGGGGGACTGGCAGGCAGAGGCAGAGGGAGAAGCAGCCTCCCCGCAGAGCAAGGGACCCTGATGTGGCACTCGATCCCAGGACCCCAGGATCATGACCTGAGCCAAAGGCAGTCGCTTAACTGGCTGAACCACCCAGGCGCCCTACACAGAGTTTTTATTAAGTTTATTATAACTTACTGAATTTTACCCTTATGATTTGTATACTGTTCTACATATCATACTCTAAGAAAAAGTTTTAAAGATTAAGAAGCAAGTATTTTTAAAAATTACATAACTGTGATCCCTATTAAGTGCCTTGGTTTGTATTGAAGAGATTTGCAAGGCTGGAGACAGGGAAGCCAATTTGGACACCTTTCGCGAAGACCTTAGGGTAGCGTGTGTAGGGATGGGTAAGATGAAACATCTTACAGAAATGCCAAGGAGATAAAATTGGCAAGACTTAGTATTTGATTGAAGGTGGTGAAAAATTTGGAGCTTTAGGCATTAAGCCACAAAAATCTAATGAATTTTTCTTTTTTAAAAAAGACTTTATTTATTTATTTGAGAGATAGAGAGAGAGAGAGCATGAGAGAGGGGAGGGTCAGAGGGAGAAGCAGACTCCTCGCTGAGCAGGGAGCCTGATGTGGGGCTCAATCCCGGGACTCCAGGATCATGACCTGAGCAGAAAGCAGACGCCTAACTGACTGAGCCACTCAGGCATCCATGAGTTTTTCTAAATGGTGGGGGAACATGATAGAAGTGATATTTCTGAAAAGTTAATCTGTGGGCCACTCACAGCATATGCTACCTTCTATTATAATCAACCTATTTATAACCATGTCTCTGCTAGTAAGTAAATCACAAGCCTTTTGATGGAAGGGACCTGATTCTATACTTCCCTATATATCGGGGGCTTAACTTTATGCCACACTTCCATGGATTTATTGTCATGTAAGAAACAACATATGAGAGGCGCCTGGGTGGCTCAGTCGTTAAGCGTCTGTCTGCCTTCGGCTCAGGTCATGATCCCAAGGGTTCTGGGATCAAGCCCCACATCAGGCTCCCTGCTCAGCGGGAAGCCTGCTTCTCCCTCTCCCACTCCCCCTGCTTGTGTTCCCTCTCTCGCTGTGTCTCTCTCTGTCAAATAAATGAATAAAATCTTTGAAAAAAAAAAAAAAAGAAACATATGATGATGTGGTACTGGATTGTGAATGGACAAGAAGACATTTTAGAAAGTACGTGAAGAAATCACATTCAAACACCTACTCTTAATTTTTAAAACTCTTATTACATCATAAACTCTCATTTAAACTTGAGAAATATATAGAGGGATATTTTAGTAACCTAATGAAGAATTATCTACCTCACAGCGCTAGCTAGTCTTATTCTCAGTGGTGAAGCAAGAGGGACATTCATAGTAAAAAAAAAAAAAAAAAAAAAGTCATAACACAAGGGAACTATTGATCATCATGAATATTTATAATTGTTTTATCAATGTAATCATATTTTCAAAAACAGATATAAAGACTGGAAAGGAGACTACAATATTATCTATAGGTTGATATGATCATCCACCTGGAAAACTCCAGAGAAGTAAACAAAAAGATACTAAAGGATTTCTCTAAGTTAGCCTTCTTTCCTCTTATTTACATTTTAAGCCATCTTTTGAGTTTAGTATAAGTTGCACTTTCTCCATGAAGCTGATGCCAAGGAAAAAAGGCATGATGGTAGAGGGAGCTAAAAGGAACATTACTCTTGTCATTACTCTTGTCACCCTGGAATTTGTCCACTTATTATCATCCATTTATTCAACAGATATTTATCACCTCTCCCTCCATGCCCCTTCCATTTCCTCCCATATGAGGCAATCAATCTCAAGGGCTTGGGGTTAATCTTCCCCACCTTTCTCTAGGTTCATACAAGCCAATTGCAACAGCCAGGTTCTGTGATGAGTGACAATGAATGGTATGGGAGGGCTGCAAGTTGCATCTAGTATCTGTTCTCTCTTCCTTTCACAGTAATAGAATTTGTATCTGTGCACATGCTACTCAAGACTGGATTTGTCAGCCTTCCTTACAGCTAGATGAGGCCATACCCTTTGTTCTGCTCCTAGAATCTAAGTATAATTAATATGTACAACTCCTGGTCATGTTCTTAAAAGAAAGGAACATGCCTTCCTCTTTTCCTTTTTCTCTTTCCCAATGACTGGAATGTGAACGCTACAGGAACAGTTGGAGAAGCCAGGTTGGATTTTGAGATGGAAGCTTTATGTTGAAAGTGACAAAACAAAAAGATCCAAAGAATCATAAATCTCCTGGTTCCCAACACCCCTGAGCTCCCTATTTTCAGAAACTTTTATATGGGGGAGAACTGTTACATGCTAACGAATACAAATAATACAAATCTTGAACAAGACAAGTTGGTCCCTGTCTTTAAGGAGCTCACAGCCCAGCATTAAAATGCTATGTGATGAGCGGCACAGGAGAGCCGGTGGGTGGTGCATGAAGCCCTTGAGGGACAGGAAACCTAGTCTACAGGGATATCATGTTTTATGTGGCATGGGAAGGAAGGAAGGTGATGTGTTATCTACTCAATCCTGCTTTAAAAAAGTTCTCAGGCGCCTGGGTGGCTCAGTCAGTTAAGCATCTGCCTTCGGCTCAGGTCATGATCCCAGGGTCCTGGGATCGAGTCCCGCATAGGGCTCCCTGCTTCCTGGGGAGTCTGCTTCTCCCTCTACCCTTCCCCCCTTCTTGTGACCGATCGATCTCTCTCTCAAATAAATAAATAAAATCTCAAAAAAAAAAAAAAGTTCGGGGCACCTGGGTGGCTCAGTCGTTAAACATCTGCCTTCAGCTCAGGTCATGGTCCCAGGGTGCTGGGATCGAGCCCCACATCGGGCTCCCTGCTCAGCGGGAAGCCTGCTTCTCCCTCTCCCACTCCCCCCGCTTGTGTTCCCTCTCTCGCTGTGTCTCTCTCTGTCAAATAAATAAATAAAATCTTGAAAAAAAAAAAAAGTTCTTCTCTAGGCTTCAATGACAACACCCTCCTGAAATTCCTCCTTCTTCTGTGGCTAATCCACCCTCCCATACCAACTGGTAAATGTTGACCTTTCCCGGGGCTCTATCGTATATTCTCTCTCCAGGTGATTCCCTTCGTTCCCACGATAGATAGTACGGAGCCCCTCAGTGCTGGTGACTGCCAACTCCAGCTCTCTCTTCTGAGCTTTGGACTCATATTTAACTGCCTACTTCACAGCTCCACCTGCAAGTCTTACAGGCATCTCAAACGTATTATGCCAAAATGTGAACTCTTCCTTTCTTCCCTCCAACCTGCTCTTCCCACAGGCTTCTCCCTCTCAGCAAAGGTTATCACCATCCACCCAGTTTGTGCGAGCCAGAAACCTGTGAGTCATTCTTACCACCTCCTTTCCCTTGCCTCCCACACCCACGCTTGGTGAAGCGTGCAGATACATTTCCAAAAACTCTCTGGCAAATCCATCCGCCTCTCTCCAGCCCCACAGTTCCACTAAGCTCCAAGCGCCTGCTAATCTCCCTCCTCCCCGATGGGTATTTTCTAAGTGAGTCTCACTTCCACCTCTGCCCCCTCCATGCTGTTCTCCACACAGCAGCTACAGTGATCTTTTTAGGGTACATATCAGACCCCTTACATGTCCTTCAACGGACTGCACTGAATGTAAGGTGAAATCCAAAATGCTTCATATGAGCCACGGGCGGCTGCCTCCTGCCAGCTTATCCCACCTTATCTCTGGACATTTCCCCTCCGCCCCCCACTCATTCTGCTCCTCACCATAGCTTAGCCCTTTGCCACCTCATAGCTGCCCCTGTTGTGGGGAAAGGTGTGCCCCGAACCCTTTTCCTACTTATGTCTCGGTCTTAGTTTACTACTTCCTCAGAGGCCTTCTGCATCCTCCAATCTAAGTTACGCCCCTCCATTCTTCCCTTACATAGCTCTTTGTTTTTCTCCCTGTGGAAGACTGCCAGTTGACTCCCCAAATCCGCTCACCCTTTCTTTTGTAGTAATAGAATTTATTTAGCTCGGCATATGGCTGCTCAGCTAAATTATGTTTCCCTCCTTTGCACCCAGATGTAGATGTGTGACCGTTTCAGCCAAGGGCATATGAATGGACGTGACACGTACAAACACTAGGACTTCTCTTTGGGTGACTGGGCTTACACTTCCCCATCCCATGTACTGGGAATGGTGGGATCTGAAGCAGTCACCTGGGACCAGGGTTGGAATCCATGTGTTGTATGGATGGTGGGACCACACTCACAAACTGGGCCTGCCTACTTATGGATGGTTATATGAGAAAAACAGATTTTAATCATATTTAACTACCAGAATTTTGAATCTCATTGTCATAGTCCAGGGGCCTTGGCCGGGTTTTAAGTAGAGGAGTAAGGTCGGCAGGTAGCACATCCAGGAGGCGTGCCACAATGTGAACGGTGCCCCCACGGTATTGTGTAGCACTGTGGGACTCCAAAGAAGTGACATGGTCAGATATTCTTAAAAAGGACTTTGGTTACAATAGGGAAAACTGATTGGAGGAGAGAACACACTGAGGCAGAGAGATCAGAGAAATGGTTGTTATAAGGCAGAGGAGAGAGAACCTTATGGATGAGCCTAACACAGGGACAGAGAGCAGAAGACCAATTCCAGGGATATTTTGAAAGGTGGTCTCCAGGGAGCTTGGTGTTGACTGGATGTGGTAGGCAAAATCATTGCCTCCTAGAGATGCCCATGTCCTCCTTCCGGGATCCTGTGAAATGTTACCTTACGTGGCCAAAAGGACTTTGCAGATGTGATTAAGTTAAGGCTCTTGAGAAGAGAAGATTATCCTGGATTATCAGGATGAACCCAATGTAATCACAAGGGTCCTTATAAGAGGGAGGCAGAAGAGCTCAGAGCCAGGAAGGCACGCTGACAACTAAAGCAAAGGGAAAGTGGTGTGCTCTGAAGATGGAGGAAGGGGCCACGAGCCCAGGAATGTGAGCAGCCTCCAAAAGCTGGAAAGATTAAGGAAGTGGATTCTCCTCTAAAGCCTACAGATGGAAGACACTTGAAGACACCTTGATTTTAGTCCAATAACACCCATTTTGGACTTCAGACTTCTAGGTAGTAAATTTGTGTTGTTTTGATCTGCTACGTCTACAGTAATTTGGTACAGCAGCAACAAGGAACTAATACACTGGGTGTGTGGGTAAGGGCGAAGGGGGCACCAACTGGGTGGATGACCACTTGGGAACCCAGAAGTAAGACTGAGTGGGGGAGGGGCAGAAGCTAATGAGGGGCTCATGTGGGACTCAGGGCCTGTGAAACAACCAACTGGACAATTGACCTATGGATCTGGCACTCAAGAGAAAGTGTCCCTGAGAGGGGGATTTGGGGGCTTCCTCAAGCATTCTGTGACTGAAGTGAAGGGAGTAGGTGAGAGCAAGCACAGAAAAAACAGAGTTAGAAGAGAGAAAGGCCTAGAACAAAAGCCAAGTGGAGTATACAAGGGCCAAAGAGGAAAAGAAAAACCCAGGGCTTGTGGGTCACATAAGTCAGAGGAAAGGAGAGTTTCAAGGAAGGGACAGTCAATATAGCAGTCCTCCCTTATCCATGGGGGAGACATTTTGAGCCCCTGAGAGGATGCTTGAAACTGCAGAAAGTTCCAAACCCCATACATACAAATTTATGATAAAGTTTAATTCATACATTAGGCACAGCTAAGAGATCAACAACATTAACTAGTACTAAAATAATTATAACAACATACTGTAATAAAGTTATCTGAACGTGGTCTCTCTTTCAAAATAGCTTATTGTATAGTACTCACCCTTCTCCTTCTGATGAGGGGAGATGATGAAATGTCTCAGTGATGAGATGAAGTGAGGTGAACAACATAGGCACTGTGACATACCTGTTAAGGGGGATCATCCGCTTCCAGACCTCGGCTGACCTCCGGTAATGGAAACTCAGGAGAGCAACACCACTGCTAAGGGGGAACTACTGTTGCGTCCAATGTCGCTAACGGGTAGACAGAGAAAAGCAGATGACACCATTTGCATAAAAGTAAAATCCCCACCCCTCTGTGCGGGAATATAGATGTTTCTAAGTATTTCTAAGATCGAGGAAGAAGGACTGGTTCAGAGCCAGAGCCCTGATGCTAGACTACCTTGGCTTGAATGTGGATTCTACCACTTAGTGATGTGATCCCAGTCAAGTTACTTAACTTTGATGCGCACCAGGTTTCTCACTTGTAAAATGGGGTAGGAACAGTACCTACTTGCATCTGATTGTTGAGAGAATTAAATGAATAAATACATATATGGAAAGTGCCCTGCCCAGGATAAGTCCTCTTAAGTGTTAGCTATTGCTGTTATTATCATTATTACATATTGTAATGTGTTTGTTTTGTTATTTTAGAATAATAAAGTCTGCCAAAGGAAATAAGAGAAACAAACATCATAAGGAGGAAATACAAAATTAAAGTAGAAGCCGGTAGCTGGGGAGACAAAGTAGTCTGTATGTGAGCCGAACATAGAGGAAGGGCTGAAAGGTCTGAGTATGCACCGAATATGTTTGATGTGTAAATATTCATGAAGAACGTGAGACACTCAGTATTAGGAATAATAAAATGGTTAAAAGGTTAAACTGGCTACTCACTGGTGACATCTACCCAGCCTCCATTAGTTCTTTGCCTGAGAAACGCAGATAAAATCCATAGCTACTCATCAGCCTAACTGGTGAGCTAGAACTAGAGCCAGGCATCCTGGTTCCCACGTCTCAACAGAGAAAGCATGTGTTGGCTCTGGTCCCCGGCATCGCTTATCTGTCAAGTCCCCTGATTCCACCTCACTTCTGGTCCTTGTCCCCACACCGACGACACAAGGAAGGCTGAATCAAGGAGAGAGGGAGAGGGAGAGAAAGGCCCAGGTTCTAGTCATATTTCATAACATATACCACCCATTTGTACCCTCTCCCAAGTGTGTTCATCTACCCTCTCTTCTTCCCCTGTATTGTACATTGATTCAAAAAGCATGAGATCTCAACATCTTAATTTTGTTTTTGTGCCTCTCTGTGGGGTGACCTCTGGGATAGCCAGCCTGGCAGTATGTTGGGGGGCTAACCACCACACCCCCAAATTACCTCATGGGGGTAGCGAGATGCAGGAGTGGCAGATCTCTTTTCTTTGGTGCATGTGTGCATCTTCTCCTTAGTTCTACTGAAAAGGGAAGGGGCTGCCAGGAAAAAATTCCTGCCCTAACGAGGCCAGTGAAAACATTTTGTGCTATGCTGACCCTTGAGGCTACCCTGTCCTATCTGAAACAGAAACACCAGCTTAAATCTCTAGGGTGATTCAGCTTCATTATTCAACATGGAGCCACCTTTGAGCTTCTGTAGTCTAAGAGCTACCATTTTTTCCTCCAATTTCTTCCTGCTCTCCTTCCTCTCCTTCTATATGCAGGAGAGGATTTGAGCTATGTTAGACCTTTTTTTTTTTTTTTTTAAGGTTGCTTCTTTAATAGCTGGACAGAAAAGAATGATGATTCTATTATGACAGCTACCAACTTGGTACTTGTGAGCAGTCAGTTCCAGTAATGTAGTAGGAAGCCACGCTAGACCAAAATCTCTAACAATCCACCTAATCTCTTTCATTTGAAATTTTAGCGTTCACTGCCTTTGTTTTTACTTTTCTGCAAAAGTATTGCAACTGGATTTAGCATGAGGCTAATGTAGTTTAAGCTTCTGGGACCCTTCCTGGCCTTCGCGGGGAGAGGGGGCCGATAGTGACTTTGTGTTCATAATTTTGTTTTATTTTTCCTAAAGAGGGAACCTCAAATCCTAAAGCTTCAGGGCCTATAAAATTCTCAGCAATATGATTTCGGGGTTAAGAGCTTAAATCCTGGATATAAAAAAGACTTCCTTTTATTATTTAGTAATTTTGGAGAGGTCACATTAATTTTCAGCCTCGGTTTTATCAGTTGTAAAATGGGAATAATATTACTGTACCTTTAGGATTATGGTAACGTTAAATGGCCCTTAAACAGTGTTTCATATATAAGATATGTTCCTAAATGTTCACTGTAATTATTATTGTTCTTGTTATTGCCTGAACAGGACCATAAGCTCCCTGAGAACAGTATCCTGCACCCCCAGAGCCCATCACAGGCGCACAATCACTGAGGGAATGCTACCTTTTACAACCAACTGCACTCTCCCCACCTTCTCATCGCGTCTAACCAGAAATACAACTTTCATTACGTTCTTAGTGCGACACACACGGTTACCTCTTCAGCGACGCGCCAGATACTCAGTAGCACCTTCCCAATTTGAAAGGCTGATTTAGCTTCGGTGTATCCTTCCCCGGTGAGTCCTGAAACCCCACTGTTTGCCCCCGTCCACTGGCCCCTTCCTCTCTCCCTGGTCAACTGAGGACAGTCGGCCAAGGTCAGGGCTAGAGGCGCTGAGATAATTCGTTAAGAGCGTCAGCATTGTGTTTGCACTTAATAAGCGCTTAATAAATGACGATGGTGATGATTCCCAAGCAGGCGGCCATCTACTCCCCGCACCCTCCCCCGGCAGCTAGGCCTGCATCACTAGCCTGCGGAGGGAGCCGGGGTAGGGTGGGGTCGGCTCGGGAGCGGGGACGGGGACACAACCACGGTCCGCTTTCCCCTCCTCCGCGCGCTTCGCCCGCAGGGCCGGTTCCGGGGGTCCCCCGGGGCCGCCGGCGCGGGCGGGAGGCCGGGAGGAGCGGCCGCCGACGCATCCGCCGCCGCCGCAGGAGGCGGAGCGCTGCACCTGGCGGCGGGTCCTCGGCGCTCAGCCCTGAAACGGGTCCAGCCGGTAGCGAGCGGCGGAGGCCACCGGGCCGCGGGGAAAGAGGAGGTCGCGCCGGCGGGTGCGCTCGGTTCGCCGCTGCGGGTCGCCCCAGTCGGCACGCATCCCTCGGCCGTGCCCCGCCCGCCGCAGCCCCCGAGGAGCCAGCGACCCGCCGGAGATGGTGCGCGCCGCCCCGACAGCCGCCGCCCCGGCGTCCCGAGCCGCCGCCCCGCGCCGGGCGGAGAAGGCTCCCCGCGCCCGGCGCAGCTGAGCGCCAGCGCCGCCCGCAGCAGGTGAGTCCGGGCCTGGCGCGCGGGGAGGGGGGCGCTTGGCGGGGGGCGGTGCGGCAGCCCCGCCCGAGCTTCCCCTGCGGGGGCGGCCGGCCCAGAGGGCGGAGAGCTCCCCTCCGGCGCACACACCTGCTGTCGGGGGCGGCTTTCTCAGAGGCGCGGCTCCCGGGGCGAGCAGGTGTGGGTGTCTCTGCTCCCAGCCCGGCTGGTCCGCCGCTCCCTCCCTTCCTCCCTCCCTCCCCTCGGCTTCTGTGTCGGTTGTCATCTTTATGGGGCGCTGGGGAGGTGCAGCCGGCACCCCCGGCGCGCCCGACGCGGGCAGCACTTCCGCAAACGTAACTGGGGTAGGGAAAACAAAGGCGCTGCCCGAGGGAGCCCTCGCCCGGCTCTGGCAGCTGCAGGGGTGGGGGTGGGGGTGCCGGTGCCGGGAGAGGGCTGGGCCCCCACGTCCAGGCCCTTCTCTGCCCAGCTTGCCTGGAGCCCTTGCCATAAACATCCTCGGGGAGGGCAAGGGGGAAGCGAGAACCTGCAGCCAGCCCCAATGACAAGAACATGACCACTCGTGTGCCAAAAGAAGGAAATTGACAGCGTCTGATTCCCCAGGTGAATAAATGCGAAGCATTACCTTTACCCCCATGCCTGCTACCGCCTTGTGCTTCTTAACTGAAGCCTAACATGGTCTAACATGTCCCTAGAGCTTTTTTGAGATACTAATGGGGGTTACTAGCCTTTCTGGGTCCTATTTATTCCCCAACCCCCTGTAATTTTAAGTAGGAAGGTGAAAAATTTCAAACGCAACTTACCCCTCATTTCTCTCTTCGCCTCGCAGACAGGTGGATTAATTACCCGTCAGGCAGGCAGGCACACGGTGCATTTTACCTCTCCCACACACATTCACAACCACAGGCATTTCCTTTTCATCCAAAAATATTCAGTAAACACCTTACAGAGCTCCTGGAACAGATAAAACCTTGCCTAATAGTTGTAGGAAAGAACCTTAAAAAGTTGAGGTTCTAATAACAGTTGGTGTCCAAATAGTTGCGTGTCCTTGGGCATGTCACACCTTCCTCAACCTCAGTCCTCTCACATGTAAAAGGGGATGGTTGGATAGTATGGTAGCCAAGTTTCCCCTTATTTGTTCTAGAAGTTCAGGATTTTGTGAAAATCTAACCTCTTCAATATAGAGAAATATAAGGGGGCGGGTGGACGAACAGTTGACCAACAACAGATGTGTATTTAGTAGATTCCTGGTGTCTGCAGAGCATCCCTTCCCCAAAACATGGGGAACTAACTAAAGGCGTATGGATGGCCTTGCTAAGTAAAGGGAGAGGATAGGAACCCTAGTCAATGGTAAGACTGGCTTTTGGCACTTTAAGCAGCTGGCCATTAGCAGACATGCAGGATATTTTCATTTATTTAGGTAGCCAGATGGCTTGTGTTTATCGCAAGTTGCAAGTAAAATTTAGGATTGCTTAGGAGGAGGCTGGGACATTGCTGTTGAGCCTGGTGTAAGACACTGGGTGAGTAGGAGAGAGGATCACATTTCAATAATGTGTTAAAGCTACTAAGCATGTTTACAATAATTTATTTCTAAGGCCCTTTCTGTTTGTGTACAGATGAGGCAAACTAAAACATAAAGATAAAACAGCAAGGTTTGATAGTTTGGTGGTATGAGGTATTGGATCACCCAGTCTGTCTGGATTGTTGACGGTAATAAGGCACTTTTTGAGTACTATGTTCAAAACACCATCTTACACACTTAATTTCTAAGTCTCTGTGAGAGAAGTCTTTTCCCCAGCATTGTGGATGATGAAAAGGAAGCTGAGAAGAGTTAAGGAATTTACACAAACCACATAATCAGTGAGAAGGGGAGTTAGATTTGACCCCATGTCTCTGGCTGCAAAGCCTAGGAAATTTCCACATGATGTTCCTCCTTATTGGAGATCCATTGGGCCACACCACTACGCAGGTGCCCTCCCTTGCTTTTTGACTTTGAAAATTAACTACACTTCAGTGTACATATATTACATATGTTAACATTTATCTATGTAAGATGATCTGTACATTTATATTGCGTGCGTATTAATGCATATATGCTCATTTGTTCTCATCATTTTTAGGCTGAAGGCAAGTGTAAGAAAAATGAAAATAACCAAAGACATATTTAGGCCAACAGGTTTTTTTGGCTTTCCTTTTTTCGATATTCAGGAAATCTTGATTTAGCAATCCCGTTGTAGGGAAAGGGAGATATGCAATAAATGTAAATATGTCTGTTAGCCGCTCTGGTACCTTGTCTTGGGAAAAGTCAAGATATAGTAAGTGAAAAGAGGAAATTGAAACAGAGCTTTACATGCATGTACCTAAACACGTGTGCCGGTATACATACACCTCGTTGTCCCCAAACAGTTGACATTGGCTACGTGAAGGAAGTAGGATGGGGTGGGGTGATAAGAGGGTGCTTTTACTTTTTTCCTTATGAAGTTATGTTTGGACTTGTTTTTTAAGGGTCTGTGTCAGCCTGATTTGTTTCCCTAAATCCCAAATGACACATTATGTAGTACTTAGCCCTGTTGATTTCAGTAACATTTCTTTCCTAGCCGGTTTTCCTTCTCAGTATTTAGAAGACACTTATTTACTGTTTTGTAAAATGGCACTATCTTAATTTAGTTGGCCAGGAAGCTTTTGGAAACTAACTATCAGAGTCATTTGTTAAAACAATGATTTACTGGGGGCGCCTCGGTGGCTCAGTCGTTAAGCCTCTGCCTTCGGCTCGGGTCATGGTCCCAGGGTCCTGGGATAGAGCCCCGCATCGAGCTCCGCATCGAGCTCCGCATCGAGCCCCACATTGAGCCCCACATCGGGCTCCCTGCTCTGCGGGAAGCCTGCTTCTCCCTCTCCCACTCCCCCTGCTTGCATTCCCTCTCTCGCTTTGTCTCTGTCAAATAAATAAATAAAATCTTAAAAAAAAAAAAAAAACACACACACACAATGATTTACTGGGGCAGAGCCCCAAAGAGAAAACCAAGCCAAAACTAAATAAGCTAAATGTGAAACACCTAAACCTTGAGCCTATATATCAGTATGTATTTGCTATTGATATTGCAACTCACCTTGCTAGTTTGTGGGTCTAAGTAGCTCCCAAGCACGCCCACACCCCCACCTCAGCACCAACAAAAACTACCCAGAGTGTTGTATTAAAAGTAGCCTCCATCTGCCTTGGTCCAATGTAATGTAAATGCGGCTGAGCAGGGGATGTGCAGATTGTGTTGAAGGGATTTTTGAGGCTTGGAGATGTGAATGAGAACACTGTATTACCTTATGCCCTGGTGGTCCTGCTGCATTTTAGGCTCGGGGGGGGAGGGGTGGAGCAGATGGAATGAAATCTAGGCTCTGAGAAAAACCCATATTCCAGAGGGATGAAAGAGGATTGAGTAAAGGAGGGCTGAGACACCTTTTTTTGACATTTGTTCTCACATGTGTTTGAGAAGGGAAGACAAATCTAGGGAACATGTTGCAAATAGAAAACAGGGAAGTCCAATTTTGAATAACTCTGAGGAAACATTTTGATCCGAGACCAGGAGTGGAAACGGCGGAGAGTGGGAGTCTGGCCCTCATGAGTCAGCAGTGGCCAGAGGGAGCTGTGGTGTGGCTTTGTTGAGGATAAAAGGAGAACTGGAAAGAGGAACTGATGTTGTCTCAACAAGCCTGATTTATAGGTTAATTGTGCCAAGGGGAAGGGAGTAAGGAGCCTGGTGTGGTAGTAAGCTGCCTGAGTGGCTATGTAGAGAGACCTCCACTGCACAAACAGGTGCCCTCTGCCTTCCATAAGCTGCTTCAGCGTGGGCCCTGCTGCCCGTGGGGTGCCAAGCAGCAGAGGAACTCTGCAACCCCGGAACAGTGGAGGAGCGGGTCCCTGTGAGCCATGTGGCAAATTCTTGTCTCATAACTGCGCTGGGTACTTTTAGGGAAAAGATTAAGAGAGAACACACTTGGGCCCAAGGTAAACGAGGCCTCTCTTAACAGAGCGAAGTCTGAAGCCCCTACACTAAACATAAAGCAGAACCATACAAAGTGACAGGCACGCCATCTATGATTTAATGAAATACACTGATCTGGTCCAGCGTGGTCAAACTTTTGCACCTAATATGGAGTACCTTCTTAATTCTCTTTCAAAATAACTTCTGCGGAACTGTGTTTAATGAACAAATGAAACCCAAATTCACCAGTATGAGGGAGTTTGAATAAAAGATTTTATTGTTATACTCTCAGAGGGTAAAAATGACACACATTTTAATTTTATTCGCTGTATAATCAGGTTCCCTATATTTTGAAGGTGTGACATCTTTTTTAAAATTATTTTTTATTAAAGTATAGTTGACATACAATGTTACATTAGTTTCAGGTATATAACATAGTGATTCAACAATTTATAAATTATGCAATGGTTACCACAGTGTTAGTTACCATGTGTTACCCTACAAAGTTGTTGCAATATTATTGACTGTATTCCCTATGCTGTACTTTTCATCACCATGAATTTGTAAGTTTGGAAGTTTGTACCTCTTAATCCCCTTTACCTATTTTGTCCATCCCCTCAACTTCACCATGGCAACCACCAGTTCTCTGTATTTATGAGTCTGATTCTACTTTTTTGTTTGTTCATTCATTTTGTTTTTTAGATTCCACATGTAAGTGAAATCATATGGTATTTGTCTTCTTGTCTGACTTACTTCACTTAACATAATACCCTCTAGGTCCATCCGTGTTGTTGCGATTGGCAAAATATCATTCTTTTTAACGGCTGAGTAGTATTCCGTTGCATGTATATACACCACCTCTTCCTTATCCATTCATCTGTCAGTGGACACGTGGGTTGCTTCTATAACTTGGCTATTGTAATGCTGCAGTAAACATAGAGATGCATATATCTTTTCGAATCTGTCTTTTCATTTTCTTTGGGTAAACACCCAGCAATGGAATTACTGGATCCTGTGGTAATTCCATTTTTAATTTTTTGAGGAATCTCCATCTTGCTATCCTGAAGATACAAAATCTTTTAAGGGTATCTCAAAGCCCTTGTAGCAGGCCTTTTCAGTTGTCTCTACCAGTAAGCGGGATCAGCCCAAGTAGAAGCAGACTTCAATTTAGCAACTCCCTGTGACTTTTCAGGAACTCCAGGATCAAGGGTGTCCTGATTGAAACTCAAATGCCTTGTTTTTTAATTTTTTTAAGATTTTATTTATTTATTTATTTGAGAGAGAGAGTGAGCATGAGCAGGGGGAACAGCAGAGGGAGAGGGAGAAGCAGGCTCCCCACTGAGCAGGGAGCCTGACACAACCCTGGGGCTGGATCCCAGGACCCTGGGATCATGACCTGAGCCGAAGGCAGCCTCTTAACCGTTTAACCAACTGAGCAACCCGGGCACCCCATCAAATTCCTTGCTTTTAAAATAATGCCTCTTTTGTATTTTAAAAGTGATAAATGCTCACTGAAGGAAAATCCAGCAAAGTATAAGGAAAAAAAATTTAAGTAACTCCTAACTTCTCAGAGCTAGCCCTACTAATATTTTGTTACTATTTTCTTCAAGTTTTTTTCTAAAACATATTTCATATGAAGTACATAAACTTATAAGTATAAACTTTTACAATACATAAGGGTTTGTGTCCTGCTTTTTTTCATTTAATGTGATGCATACATAGATCATAAGCATTTCTCCATATTCTATTAATTCCACTCTATTAAGTTCTGTTTTGCTCTCATTGGATATACCATAATTTATTTAACTGCTCTATTACTGATTGCTTCATATGTTTCAGTTTTGATTATTATGAAAAGTACTGAAATGAACATCCTTACACTTAAATCATTGCATTCTAGAAAGGTTATACTTTTCTCAGTTAATGAGAGTCCCTATCAGTCTTTATCCTGGTAATGAATAAATATTTTCATTTTCAAAAGTATTGGTGTGGCATGTATGTATTTTTACTTTAATGGGCTAGGTAATCAGTTTTTTCCTGAAAGAAACTGATAGCTCATGTTAACTCTCAATTTATCAGAGTTCTAACAGTATAAGAAACAATTTTAGATTACGTACACTGGAATGTGCTTAGGATTTAAATTATTTTTTTAGATGATAGCATTTAGGGGATGTAAATAAAAATCAGAGATAGTGGCTGCATGTCTGTAGAAAAATGTACTTTAAATCTTGAGGTCTATATTTTGATCTAAATTATAAATTCACAAAAGATTTGTCTGAGCACCTATAAATTTCTGTTTAAAATGCCTTGTCTTATGGGTAGATTGTACTTTCTTTAACCCTCTTAACTTCCTCAGTGTCTTTTATTGAATAAGCTTTCATCAACAACACATTATAAATATCACATTATTTTACAAATGTATGCCCGTATGCACGTAAGCGCTCTAACGTAATCTTTTATTACTAATACCTGGAATTGTGTTTTTATTTCTCCTTATAATTCTTATTTTTCCATAGTCTGCTTTTCCTGTGTTCCTAGTATTTTTAGATCTTGAACCCATAGTCCCATACTAATATATTTACCTGAGTCAGCCCTTTTCTGAAAAGATTTGGGGAAAAAAAATGTGTCTCTATGTATAAAACAGATTCACATAACAAGGTTTAAAAATAAACCAAAAAGCATTTTAATAGAATTGTAATTAGTCTTTTTTTGTTTTTACTGATGTATCTTCTCTATAAATTGCTGCTCAAGTAGAGCAAGCAAAAATTTATTGGGGAAAATCTTTCTCTAAAACCCTAAGCAAGTCGCTTCTTTCAGTATCAACCTTTTAAAAACCTTTTGTTTCATGCTTTGAAAAGATAAGTCTAAGATTTTCCATGTTGCCTTCTTGCCAGAGAAATAAAGATTGCATTTATATTCATTAAAACAGTAAATCATTTGACCGTGGAGTCTTCAAAAGGTAAGTGTTGACTTGCTGCAATAGCCAGGTCCCCTGGGGCTGGGCTGGCGCTGACGGGGCTGCAGCCTGCCCTCTTTCTCTCTCCTCTGACCCTGCACCTCTTCTGTTACCTGGAAGGGGTCTGAAGACACCATTTCAATGCGAATAGATTTTCCAGGCTTTCACATGAAAAGAGTTGTGCTCATAGGGCCCGCTATCTGAGAACGCAGGACAGAAAGCTCAAAGAATTACATTAACATTTGAAAATGAGTGGACCGCTTATGTGCGACACATGTATTTAGTGCTTTCAAAGACTTCTGGCAAAGACTCCATGGCTCCCACAGGTTGGAACTGTTGCTCGGGAGGACGCAAGTGGCTGGGCTCCCATGCCCACTGCTGTGCCTAGAGGGGAGTGAGTAGGAATGCTCTGGATGGGCCTGTCTTGGGAGACATGTTGCTGACATTCCAGACTGAAAAAGAGCATTTCCTCTCATTTAAAAGTTATGCACTCTGGCAGTGCCTGGCTGGTTCAGTCGGTGGAGCACGCGACTCTTGATCTCTGGGTTGTGAGTTTGAGGCCTACATTGGGTGTAGAGAGTACTTAAAAATAAAATCTTTAAATAAATAAATAAAAGTTAGGCACTCTAACTTTTGGTTCTTCCAACACTCTGCTTCAGTAATCTGGGCATTTCCACCGCTTAGGTATTAGTTCAGAGGGAACTGGTTTCTAAGCTTCCGCAGTCGAAGTACAATGAATATTGGAAGCAAAGCCTATTCATCAGTTCGGTTATCCTCAACCGACAGTTTCCTTGCCCTTTCTGGCTATTGCTCGTTGACTGTGCTTCGGGTCTGTATGTACAAAGCTCCTGTGGCCCGGCCAGCCCCTTCAAGCCCTCCAGTCTCCTTCCTGACAAATAAACGCAGAGTGTGAGCAGCAGCTTGTCCAGTGACTCTCACCCCATCTCAAACATCCACTGGATTTCGTTGTTGTTGGAGAAGCTCACATGATCAAAATATCTTTTAAAAAAAACCCACTCTGTTCATGTTGTAATTTGAACTGTTACTTACTCCTCACACTGGGCTTGTTTTAAGGCAGGAAGTTAAATAAAGGTGTAGAAGGAAACAAGGTTCTGGGGCCTGCTTCACATTTATGCTGTAAGCTCCTGGCACAACACTTAATCAGAAACCTAAAACAAATAAATAGGAATTTGCTTCCATGATGATTGATAAAGTCTAAGGATCTAAACGACCGATTTCTGAATTATATTTAGTTGTGTCTTCCACAAAGTGAAAGTGAAAATCCACTTGGCTTTTTGCTAAAGCCACATTTAGGATTAAAGACTATTTCCTCCCTCACAACCACACCCTTAAGAGATGAGAATAACTTGTTCCTTTCACTCTCTTAGCAGTATGAAGGGAAATACGGTAGGATTTCGGCTCCTGTCTTTCGCATTTATTATGTTACAAATATAATTAAAATGTTCCTACAGGTGGCTCTATTTTAAATGAATAGGTATTTCTCGCCTGGAGATACCTAATTATCATTCCAGTCCCTAATGAACAATGTTCTCTAGTGAGCCAGTGTGCTGCTTCTCCCTGCCCCACACCCCTGCACCCCCCAAGAAAAAATTAGGCTGAGGACGTGGAAATGGATGTGAACATAAATTTAGCCTTGCTTTTGCTCTCTCTAAAGTAAATAAATCAATCTTTAAGAAAAAAAAGAAAAATGCTTTTTCATACATTATTTCATTTAAGCCTTAGAATCCCTCTGTGGGTTAGTTGACTTGGGTTCGTGTTTTGATCCCCATTTCACAATGAATAAAGGGAGGCTCAAAGAGGCACTGATTTGTCAAAGCCGGGAGAGCATCTGGAACTCCTCTCTGCACTTCCTAAAATTAATCTCTGTCACATTAAACTTTAGCAAAATACTATATGTATATATATATGTATATATATGTTGCTCTCAGGTGCTTGTCAAAAATAATCTTTATTGTGAGTTTACAAGAGTAAAGGGCAATATGCTAAGTACTAGATTCCCCATTCAAGGAGTTTATAATCTAGTTGGGAAGACAGGAAATGCCTATAAAAAAAAAAGCAATAAAATTATCCACAAGTCTTACCACAGCTCAGGTATGAGAGTAATCAAAGGAGTCAGGAGAATATTGTAAGTTGATTCTATTTCCAGATGTTATAAAAGATTGCATTAAATGCAATTCATAGAGTACTATCTAAAGTAATTCTAGGGTCACCTGGATCCTGGGCTCAGTCAGTTAAGCATCTGACTTTGGCTCAGGTCATGATCTCAGGGTCCTGGGATTGAGTCCCTCCTCTCAGGCTCCTTGCTCAGCAGGGAGTCTGCCTCTTCCTCTCCCTTTGCCGCTCTCCCCACTTGTGCTTTCTCTCTCTTTCTCTTTCTCTCAAATAAATAATAAAATCTTGAAAAAAAAAGTAATTCTATCACAGGATATTACTATTTATAATCAGTGTTGAGACCAGTACACTAAAATAAAAGGTCAAATGTTAGGAAATCCTTAGGGGTTGCAGTAGCAAAATATTGCCATTCTGTTTTCCACACTGAAGCTATAATCTTCGTAAAATACAAATGTGGCCATTGTATTCTCCTGTTTAATTCTCTTCAATGGCTCTCTATTGTGCTCAAAATGAATAATACCAACAAGTTCTTACTATATATCAGGTGCTGTGCTAAGAGTTCAACATGCATTATGCTTTTTCATCCCCCCAGCTACCCTAATGGAAAAGTATTATTATATTCTTCATTTTGTAGATGCGGAGACTAAGAGAAGGAGCTTCCTCAAGGCCACAGAACTAGTCAGTGACAGAGCCAGGATTCTAATCTCTGCCAGTCTCACATCCCCTACTCAGTGACCCCTTCGTAGCGTGTAGAAGGCCCGCACATGAACACTTTAAGGGTCTCCTGTTATCCCTTCTTTTCCACTATCCTGGAATAGTTTTCCCATTCATCTTTGCCCAAGACAAATCCTGTACATCTTTCGGGGTTCAAGTTAAGTCCCTCATTCTCTTAACAACGTCTATCTGAAGTTTGGGCTCTCTGCTCTGAGCTCCAGACACACCCCGTTGTCTGTAACATTTCCTGTTAATTATGTGGGGCTTCGCAGCTTCCATTATTCTTGTCGGTTGTCATTGAAATCTTCCTTGTGTTTTGGGTTTATCTTGTCAACTATAAAGCAAGTCTTTGAGGCCCAAGACCACGTTTTGGACATCCCTGTCTAGTAGCTACACAATGCCTTGGACATAGGCTCTGCACAGACTGTCTGGATTTGAACACCAGCTCAGCCTCTTCCTCCCTACTGACCTTGGGCTAATCATTTACCTTCTCTGTGGCTCATTTTCCTCATTGTAAAGTTGGGAAAGTAATCTTACCCCAGAGGACTATTGTGATGATTAAGTGAGTTAATACATTTTAAACCTGTAGCAGATATTACTCAAGTGTTGTTGTGTTGTAGTTGGTAATAACTGTGATAATAATAGAGCCCCACTGAACCCTTATGAAAATAAATACGTTGTCAAGATGGCCAACCATGAGGTATGTATTCGCCACTGTATGAATCAGTTTGTCACCCAGCAGACAGGTTTTGCTATGAGCCTGGGAAAGGTCCACCAAGAATAACAGGGATGGCAGGTTGTGGGAGGAGTTTCCGTCCCAGTGGAATGATGTTGGTAGCAACTGTGGGAAGCAGTGAGTGTCTGGAGGGCTCAAGCTGGACCTTGGAGGATCAAGCTGGGCTGACAGGACTAGAACCAGTTTTGACTCTTTTACAATTTGGTTTAGCCATAGAGGAGCCATGTCAAAATGCTCCAAAAGGAAGAGGAAGATTCCAAAATAGTCATTCACCTCTATAGACCTTAATGCCCTTGTAGCTTGTGTAACTGTTATAAAACCAACCTTATGTTTCTTTTTCATGACATTGGCTAAAGGTCTAGCAGATCCTAAGGCAATCCTTACAGGAAAAAGATCTGTTGGAATTGATGTTGAATGCTAAGCCTCTGAGGAAAGCTCTTTCTGGAAAATTCTGGGGGTTGAACTCAATGTTCCAGAATGTAGTGGCTGAATACCAGGACTCTAAGTCTTGTTTAGAGGGGTTTCTCTATGTCTGCTGATAATAAATTGCAGCAGTAGAGACCTGCCCTGAGACTCATATTGCTTAAAGGCATGGAGAATGGTCAGTAACAGTTGACAACGTAGAGCTAGCTCTGAGGGTTCAAAATGTGGATTTTCCCATTTTGCAGCCTCAGTACTGGTCTCTGGGCAATATCGAGTTATGATGGAAATGGTGCCAAGAGGGGACTGTCCTTTCTGTGTTTCCGCTCCATCACTGAGAGTTATGTTGCTGCTACTTTATGTTTGTAAATCTGACCTTTGGCAATTATTATTCCAAACAATATATTCAGGTTTAAGGGGGTTTTTTTCCCCCTGAAAAGCTGAATCCATTTCCATACTCATATATTTGTGGATACCTCAATATATGTTTGAGCAGTTTCCATTTAAATGCATAATGAAGATAGCTATCAATTTTAACAAGAATTATTTCATCACCTGTCATCAATAATTCAGAAATACCTGCTAGTTGATTGACTCAGTATAAGTACTGGAAGAATGTTTTTCCAGGTTTTAAAAGGCTGTGTTATATTTTCACGGTAATGGTGTTGATTACTATCATTAGAGAGTGCTAGGTGAGAAAAGTTTTCTGCTTTTCTAATAAATAAAAGTCCTTCTTATCCAAGTAGGATTAACTGCAAACCTATAGTAGAGATTTCCCAGAGAAGTTCATAAATTTAATTCTGTGTATGATTTGTAATGTCTTCTCTCCTTTTTAAAAGTTTCTTTTAAAAAAATCTTTAAAAAAAAAAAAGACTCAGAGGTTTAAACAAAATGTTAGCTTAATGGGTTCATGTTGTTAGACTACTTAATAAACAATACCTCTCCTTGGTTTGTAAACAGACTAAGTACTTCATCCAGCATATAAATATTTTTACTGCTCTTTATACTTGCTCTATCAATCCTTATGGCAAATTGAATGTAATCTAAGTCAGCCAAAGCATGCCGTACTTTGGGGCATATTTTAATTTTATTAAAATACAGAGTTTGTTTTGGTTCATTTACTTCTTTTTGTCCCTGATCCTGTGATTGTACAGATGACTGTAGTTGAACTGTATTTTGTCACTGTGTTTTAAATGTGATTGTTTTGGTTCCTTTTCCTCAAAATCTAAATAAAACCTGAAAATATTAAGTCTAAACATTAGTGTCCTGAATTGAAACTAAAAGTTTTTGTTTATATTTTTAGAATTGAAATTCTTATGAATTCATATTCTTATGGATATGACATTCATACAAAGGTACTGAATATTATAGGAGAAGAACATTCCAGTAACTACTTTGCATTTGTTGATACTTAGAGAACTACTTAACATCTGGACTCATGGAGCAAGAGAAACCTTGCATGAACTTACGATAATCAAAAATCATTTGAATAAGATGGTGAGGAAAGAATGGTTTGGGAGAAAGTCACTCAACAAGGTTTAAATCCAACATTGGAATGTAAGGTATTTTGCAGCTTTGAATTAGCATTTGGGCATCAGTTCTCAGCATCACTTGGACAAATCAGAGACTTATGCCTTTTTAAAAGGACTTGGTGTCCTTCTGTGACCTACTTGTTAAAGATTCAGTGGTTGATTTATGGAGGATAATTAAAGCCCACCTGATTGGAATTCATAGTCAGAATTCATTCTGTACAATTCTGAAAACGATTTTTAGTCTGGGATAGAAGGGTACTGGTAGCTGTTTCAATTGTTATCTTTTATAGAGATAAAGCTCACATGACTGCATATTTCTTTTTCAGTTTTGATTTTTATTTTTTAAAGCAGAGACAGGCATGTACAAAGTTTTTTTTTTAAAGATGAACAATTTTATAGAGCTCGTTTAAAAGTAAAACAACCACCGGATTCTACCCCATCACTCATTTCCCATCAGAGGCAACTCCTTCCTCTGCATTTTAGGCTACCATTTTGATATTCACCTGTGTATTTTTAAATAAAATGCTTGTATTCTTAACTCTTGATTTTTTTTTTTTTAAAGAAAAGAGTGGAATTTAATCTTTATTTACAGGACACTGCAAGAGAGGAGATTCCACATAGAAATAAGAAACCCACTGAGAGGAGGAGCTTCATACAGGTTGTACAGTTTGGAACTGGTCAAGTAGAGTTTCCTTGTAAAAAGTGCTACAATAACAAAACACATTTAAAAAGAGTTCTTAGTAGAGAAACAGTAAGACAAACTTCTACCGAACAGAGTATACAACAAACAACTTTCTGCCTCAGCTGTACAATCTAAAAGTTAAAAGTCCCGGGAGTGCCATCCTGAACTTGGAACGTATAGCCTTCAGAGGTAGTTTCTGGCACAACATTCTGATCTTCCTCTTCCTCTACAGAAATACTTCTCAATCAAGTTTAATGAAGCTTTGTACACAGACTCATTTTCATGGTTTTGTAGAGCTTCAATTTTGTCCAAACCTCCACATTCTTCGATCATTATACTAAGTTTTTCAGTTTCACCTAGTTTCTCAGCAGCCTGAAAGATGTTTGAAATGGCATCCAGAATAACCAGAATAATTTTGGTGTCTTTTGCAGTTAAGAGGTTCATCAATGGTTCTATTATGCCACAATGAACGAGGTATACAATCTGTTCAACTGTCTGAGGATTTTCTCCTAGGTTTTTTTTCTGAAAGTTATGTAGTTTTACATTTAACGTTTAGATCCATGCCCATTTTGAGTTAATATTCATATAAGGTGTGAAACTTAGGTTGATGTTCATTTTTTGCCTATTGATATCTAATTGCTCCAGCACCATTTGTTGAAAAGGTTATCTTGCCTCCATTAAATTGTTTTTGCATCTTTGTGAAATATCAGTCTGGCATATTTGTATAGCTTTATTCCTGGGCTCTGTGCTCTGTTCCTTTGATCAGTGTGTCTTTTCTTTTGCCAGTGCCACATAGTCATGATTATCCTGTAGCCGAAATAAATCTTCTTTTTCAAAATTGCTTTAGCTATTCCTGTTCCCTTTTCTTTCATAGATTATTCCTAGGGAATAATGTTCTCTATATCTACAAAAAAATCTTGCTTAGATTTTGGTAGGGATTGTGTTAAACCTGTGTATAAATTTGAGGAAAATTGAAATCTTTGCTGTGTTGAATGTTCCAATTCATGAATATGGTACGTCTCTTCTTTTTTTTCTTTTAAGTGGGCTCTACGCTGGGTCCAGTGCAGGGCTTGAACTCATGACCCTGAGATCAAGACCTGAGCTGAGATGAAGTGTCGGATGCTTAACCGACTGGGCCAACCAGGTGCCCCTCTCCATTTATTTAGATTTTTATTTCTTTCATCAGCATCTTGTAGTTTTCAGCATATAGTCCTTTGCATTAATTTATATTTAAATATTTCTTCTTTCCAGGAGATTTTGTAGATTTCTTGGGATTTCCTACACAATCATGTCATCTGCAAATAGACACCGTTTCTTTCTTTCTTTTTGATCTGTACACCTTTTGTTTTCTTTTTTGTCCTTACTAAAATGGCTAGAGCTTCCAACACTATGTTGCGTAAGAGTGGTAAGACCGATGGTCTTGCTTTATTCCCTGTCTTAGAGAGAAAGCATTCAGTCTTTCACCACTAAGTGTAATGTTACCTGTAGGTTTTTGTAGATGATCTTTATCTAATTGAGGAAGTTTCTCTCTATTCCTATTTTTCTGAGACTTTTCATGAAATGAGTGTTTAATTTTGTCAGAATCTTTTTCTGCATAAGTTAATAGGATTATGACACTTTTTCTCGTTAGCTTGTAATATGGTGGATTTATACTGATTGGTTTTCAAATACCGTACCAGCCTTGTATCCTTGGAATAGATCTCACTTGGTCAAAGTGTACTGTTCTTATATATTACTGAATTTTCTTTTCTAATATTTTGTTAAGGATTTTTGTGTCTGTGTTTATAAGGGATATTGTTCTGTAGCTTTCTGGTCTTTGGACTTTCTTATGGATATAAGATTCTGGTTTGACAGTTCTTATATTATGCCACTTTCTTCTGGTGTACGTGATTTCTGATGAGATGTCTGCTATCATTTGAATTGTTTTTCCTGTATTGGTAAGTTGTAAGTCCTGTCTCACTGCTTTCAAGATTTTTTTCTTTTGTCTTTGGTTTCAAGTTTGACTATGATGTGTCTTGGTGTGAGTTTTTCTTGTTTGGAGTGCATTCAGTTTCTTGAATCTGTAGATCTTTTGCCAATTTGAGAAGTTTTCAGCTTTTATTTCTTTGAGTACTTCAGCCTTGCCCTTTTCTTCTCCTTCCAGGACTCTGATGACATGAATGTTCAATCTTTAGTTATAGTCCCATAGGTCCTTGAGGCTCTGTTAATTTTTTTTTCCAGTCTATTTTCTCTGTTGTTCACATTATATAATTTCCATATTCTGTCTTTCAGTTTGCTCATTTTTCCCTCTCTCCTCCATTCTGCTGTAGAGTCCATCCATTGAGTTTTTTATATTTTGGCTATTATCTTTTCCAGTTCTAAACTTTCCATTTTGTTTCTCTTTATGTATTATATTTCTTGCTGTTTCTCTTTATGTATTATATCTCTTTATGTATTATATTTCTTTTTTTTTTTTAAGATTTTATTTATTTATTTGACAGAGAAAGATATCGCGAGAGCAGGAACACAAGCAGGGGGAGTGGGAGAGGGAGAAGCAGGCTTCCCGTGGAGCAGAGAGCCCAGTGTGGGACTCGATCTCAGGACCCTGGGACCATGACCTGAGCCAAAGGCAGACGCTTAATGACTGAGCCACCCAGGCGCCCTCTTGCTGGGACATTCTGTTTCTGTGCTTCAACTTTCATCTGTCTTTTCTTTTCTTTTTTCTTTTTTTTTTCATCTTGCTTTTTGAAGAATTTTTTTCAAGTCTCACTTGTTCTTGGTATGCATTATTTTTATTGAAACTTGGACATTTGGGGTATTATGTTATGAAACTCTGGATCGTATTTAAGCCTCCTGTTCTAGCTGGATTCTTCTGACATGCTCTAGCAGGGGAATTGGAGATATTGCCTCATTACAGCTGGATGGAGGTTGAAGTCCAGGTTCCCCACTCAGCCCCTCTTGACACCTGAGGGTGAAGGAGCTCCTTGTTACTGCGAAGTAGCGATGGGTCTTCTGGCTCACCATTAGCTATCCACTGATACTTCCCTGGATGGAAGAAATAGGAGTGCCTCATTATTGCTCCCTATGTGGTTTCCACTGATACCACAGTAGCGGTGAGGAGAGGAATCTTGTTACTGCTGGGTGGTAGCAAAAGTCATGAGTCTCTACTGGGCCGCTTCTGACACCACCCTGGGGTGGAAAGGTAGGGATGTCTTGTTACTAACAGGTGGAGATTTAAGTCCAGGATCCCCCAGTGTTCCTCACTAATGATGTCTTGATGACATGGCCTCATTACCACCTAGCAGTGACGGAAGTCCCAGCTCCCTACTTGGCGTTCTCTGATACCACCTCAGCTTAGGGGTTGGGGTGCCCTGTTATAGCCTGGTGAGTGTGGAAGTCTAGGCTTCCCCTGTAGCCTTTGCTGGTGGGGGTGGGAGTCAAGACACATTACCCCCCAACACCAAATCCCACTCTGTGGTATTTGGCTGGAGTACAGCTGTTATTATCTAAAGTTTTCTGTTTTTCTAGGCTGCGTTTTTCCTCATCCTTTAGCCAGAGAGGGCTTTGTGGGATTTTTGTTTTGCTTTTTTTGTTGTTGTTTGTTTGTTTGTTTTTTGGTTTGCACTCATTGGTATTTCCAAGTTCTTTAGCCCCATTCATCCCTATGTTGTTCTTTGGGTACCAAGGTCCCTAGCTGGTCTGCCTTCTTCTATCTACCTTTCAGAGTCTTCTGTATTTGCTTTATATATAATCCCCAAGATTTTTAGTTGTACTTAGCAGAGCAGTAGGAAAAATTGTGTCTACTTAATCTCTTTGGAAGCAAAATCTACCCTGACTTTTATTTTTTTATTTTTTTTTATTTTATTTTTTTTTTTTAAAGATTTATTTATTTGAGACAGAGAGAATGAGAGAGACAGAGAGCACATGAGAGGGGGAAGGGTCAGAGGGAGAAGCAGGCTCCCTGCCGAGCAGGGAGCCCGATGTGGGACTCGATCCCGGGACTCCAGGATCATGACCTGAGCCGAAGGCAGTCGCTTAACCAACTGAGCCACCCAGGCGCCCTACC
Source organism: Neomonachus schauinslandi (assembly GCF_002201575.2). Lineage (NCBI taxonomy): Eukaryota > Metazoa > Chordata > Mammalia > Carnivora > Phocidae > Neomonachus > Neomonachus schauinslandi. The sequence goes on from NC_058405.1 coordinate 149,600,240, forward strand.
CTGACTTTTAATACCATAAATTAGTTTTGCTTGCTTTTGTAACTCTATATAAATGGAATCATATGGTATGTGCTCTTCTGCTTCTTGCTTTTCTCAGTCCATATTATGTTTGTGAGATTCATCCGTGTCATTGCATGAAATTGTAATTGTTCATTTTTACTGCTGTACAGTATTTCATGATATGAATATAACATAGTTTATATATTCTGCTATAGAGAGGTTGTTCCCAGTTTTGAGCTATTAAAATTGTTCTGCTGTGAACATTTTTGTAGATGTCATTTGGTGAATACATTACTATTTAATATATATCGAGGAGTTGTCATCAGGTAAACCTTCAGGTTTGATAGCTATTCCCAAACAGTTATCAAAGTAGTGTATCAATTTACATTCCTATCAGCAACCTCTGAGAGGTCCAGTTGCTCTACATCCTCATCAACACTTGGTATTATCTGTCCTATTTATTTTAGCCATTTTGGGAATATGTTGTATTATTGCATTGTTTTAATTTGCTTTTACTGCTCACTTGAATCAAGTTGAGCATCTTTTTATATATTTATTTGCCACTTGCCTAAGCTCTTTTGTGAAGTGACTGTTCAAGTCTTTTACTCATTTTTCCTATTAGATTACCTGACATCTTTCTATAGATTTTTAAGAATTCTCTATATATCTGGATACATTCTTTTGTCAGATATATAGAATATTCATCCTCACCAGAATACCTTATTTTACTCTTTGGCTTGACATTTCCATCTTTAATGTTGCCTTTTTATGAAAAGAAGTTTTTAATTTTAATGTAGTCCAATTTATTTTTTCTTCCTTAATGCTTAGCACTTTTATATCCTATTGAATAGTCTTTTTCTATCCTAAGGTCTTCAAGATCTTTTTCTGTGTTTACAGTCCATTTGGAATTGATTTTTGTGTGTCATGTGAAGTAGAGGATCTGTTTATTGTTGTTGTTGTTCTTTTTTCTAAGTAGTTGCCTTAAATTTTTTTTACATCATCCCTTATCATGTATGCTCTTTTGTCCACAAAAAATTTCCATAACTTTTCATTCAAGCATTCCTTTTATTCCCCTTCATCCTCCTTCTTCTTGAAAAATATGTATTATTTTTGTTTCATAGTTGCATTTCTTTTCCTTTTTCTGAAATTAATATATTTAGGAAATATTTTCCTCCTCACATAGCTTCTGTTTTCTCCATGTTGATTTTTTTTTTCTGTTTGTTTTGGTTCTTTCATGTAAGGTACTTTCTTCAAATGTCTTACAATTCTGGATGACTGCTCATATTTAGTGGCAGGGCTTGATGACTCCGAACTTCCATGTAGAGTGATTTGGTGGGTTGTTTAGTGGGGGAGGCTTCAGTGTCAGGATCCTCAGAGAAGAACCTTCCAGTTTCCTGCCTGGAGGATGGTAACCTTGCCAGCCTCTGGAAACCTTGTGAGGGAAGTTGGATGGGGGTTTGGGGTTAGGGCTAAGGCTTGGAATCAGTATGTATATGTGCACTTAATGCCTTGTTTTCAGTCTGGTACCCCTGCTCTCAGCTCCAGCTGTTTCTGTACGACAGGAGAACCTCTGTTTTATTCTCTCCCGAGGGGAAAAACCTCTAGTTGTCTGGTTAGCTATGTGGAGTAGAGAAGGGGATTGAGTGTTTTTCGTTGGAGTTCAGACTTTCAGTCAACTCCATTAGCAGCAGCCTCCCCTCCCCACCTCTAGACACACACACACACACACACACACACACACACACACTTATTTGCACTTCAACCTAATATGGCCAACCGTGAGACTTCTTTGAAGGATCCTGAGTAATAAATTCTATTACTGGCTTTCCTCACTGTTAACCAAGGTTTCAGTTTTCTAAGATCTACTAAGTTATTTACCAATTGTCTGATTATATTCTGGCTTCCAGAATCTCATTTTATTGCTCCATTTATGGGCTCTTTAATTCTCCTAGCTTGGATTATGACTTTAAAAATGTGTGTGTGTGTGTGTGTGCGCGCGTGCACACGCGTGTGGTCATTTTAGTAGAGCACAGGGATGGAAGTCAGATGTGCTCAATCTGCCATCTTCACCCAGAAGTGTCATACAACTTTTATACCCTTTAAAAACAACAAATATTTCTTTTAAATTTGAGCTCAGAGGGCGCCTGGGTGGCTCAGTCGTTAAGCGTCTGCCTTCAGCTCAGGTATGATCCCAGGGTCCCGGGATCGAGTCCCACATCGGGCTCCCTGCTCAGCAGGAAGCCTGCTTCTCCCTCTCCCGCTCCCCCTGCTTGTGTTCCTGCTCTCGCTATCTTTCTCTCTGTCAAATAAATAAATACAATCTTTAAAAATAAATAAATAAATAAATTTGAGCTCAGAAATGAAATTAATTTAGAAAATAAGTCCAAAGGAGAATTATTGTTCTCTTTAGGTGATGAGATGGAATTGGAGCTGCTGATTTGGCTAGATGAAGGCACTAATGATGAAAGAAACATAAGTATGGAACATTGAGAAAAATCAGTTGGACAGCAAAAGATAGGATTTTGCTTTTCCTTGAAGTTTTGTGGGGAAAACAGATTTTCCTTTCACGCTAAGGAAAACATGACTTGGGAACTAGATAGAGTTGGGGGTTGCACAACATTATGAATGCACTAAATTCCACTGAATTATTTACTTAAAATGGTTAATTTTATGTTGTGTGAATTTTACCTCAAATAAAAAAATTGCTTAAACCTAAAAATAAGAAATACATGAACATTGTAAAAACTTACAGCTACATTGACACCTGGCTTGGGGATGGGGGTAGAAGATCAACTGACTTATTACACAGGTCTCATTACATTGTGTTTCCACTGTCTGCCTAGCAGCTCTTTTTTAAATGTTTGCAAGCCTGATTCTGGAAGATTTTCAGCAACTTAGTCTTCATTTTGGGAAAAGGGGAGAGCAAGATCTATTCCAAGGGGTAGCAAGTGAAGTTATTCCTCTCTGGCATAGAAGGTGAAAAGAATTACTATGTATTTAATGTATATACCTCCTACATCAGAATATATTGATTGCAGCTTGACAAATCTTGATGTAAGCAAGACCTTTGGACTCTTTAATTATCTGTATAATGAAAGAAAGGGAAATTCTGATGGAATGTGGTAGTTCCTATAAATTTATGCCATTGACATATTGTTTATCTTTCATATGAAACATCCTGTCTTATAAAAAGGTTTAATCACATTTTATTATCCAGAATGTAGCATTTGGCAGTTAGAGTGTGCAGCTTAAAGCCATGATATTAGGGTTTGGACTCTCACTCTGACACTTCTGAGTTATTGAAGCTCACCATGCCTCATTTTTCTTTTCTGTAACACGGAAAAGATAATAGGGATATTGTGATAAATATGAATTAACACATTTAAAGATCTTTAAGTTTGCCTGGCGCAGAATAAGCACTCAATAAATGGTATCTGGGTTTGTTTTTTTTTTTTCTGACGTTTTCTTAAACTTTAATCCATAAAAGCACACCTAGAGAAATGTATGGAATATATACAACATAAAGGCTATTTCCTTACCAGGATATCTTTGTCGTGGCTGTAGTGACCAACTCCAGTTGCAAATGTGCAGTTGACTCCCTCTTTCTCATCACATCCGTGGTTGTGGTTAAAAGCTTATTTCTGTTTTTCTATAGAAACTGAACAGTTTTAGCTACCTTTATTTTCTAAAAATTCTACACTTCAAACATGCAGTGGATTTGTTTGAAAAGTAAAACCAAGAAAGTGTAAATACTATTTTCAATTCTCTGTATTTGGTTTAGACATAATCCCTATCATTTGTAAATTTGCACCAGGAATCAATGAAAAGATTTGAGAATGAACCTGAGCTATAAACCTGCCATTAGAACATGTAATTAGTCAGTCAGTGGCCATAAAGAGTATTTGATTCTTTGAAAGCTGTTTTCCTTTTTTAGTATTATATGGCTGCAAGTGATAAACAGGAGAATTCTCTCTCATTCTCTCTCATTACTATTTTTGTTTGAAACTCCTCAGCTTCTTGCAAGATGAAACTCTAGGTTTAAATGTTATTTTCATACTAAGCCACCTTTTAAATTTTACTTTACAGATCAACAATCAAGATTCTGAAGGTCATAAACTTTCTGATGGTGGTGGTAAGCCATGGCGTCAGATGATAAAGTCGCCATCTTAACTGATGATGAAGAGGAACAGAAGAGAAAGTATGTGCTTGCTGATCCCTTTAATGGTATTTCCAGGGAACCGGAACCACCTTCCAATGAAACACCCACCTCCACAGAAACAACAGCTATTCCTGAGGAGGAAATAGACTGGATAGAGAAACATTGTGTCAAAATAAACAATGATCTTCTGATATCCAAGGTCTTCTATTTTTTCTTCTACTCTGCATATGGCTCTCTTTACCCACTTTTGCCTGTGTATTATAAACAGCTGGGAATGTCACCCAGCCAGAGTGGATTGCTAGTAGGTATCCGATACTTCATTGAATTCTGCAGTGCCCCCTTTTGGGGTGTAGTTGCAGATCGCTTTAAAAAAGGCAAAATCGTCCTCCTCTTTTCTCTTTTGTGTTGGGTTTTATTCAACCTGGGCATTGGATTTGTCAAACCTGCTACCTTGAGATGCGTACCAAAGATTCCCCCAACATCTCGTCCCACTAATTCAAGTCACCTGTTAACTGTCCTGCCAACCAACTCTTCCATTACCACATCACCAAGAATGCGTGAGAAAAGGAGCCTTCTCCCTTCCACCTGGCTGGGGATTGTAGAAACGGGGCCCAGTGTCACAGAAACGGTCATCTTTTCGACAGCTCCAAACAAGACCGGTATGCCCACTCTGCAACCGCAGACAGACGAAATTACTGACCATATTACGGACTTTACCTTGAGTCCAAGCACAGCAACCCCTGCCTTCCCGGGAAACGTAACCACAGAGACAACCACCGCTATTGTCAGTACCACCAAATCTTTACCTTCTGATCAAGTCACTCTTGTTTACGATCAACAAGAAGTGGAGGCTATATTCTTGGTGATCTTGGTAGTCGTCATAATAGGAGAATTTTTCAGTGCCTCTTCTGTCACCATTGTGGACACAGTAACGCTCCAGTATCTGGGAAAACACAGAGATCGCTATGGATTGCAGCGCATGTGGGGCTCCCTGGGCTGGGGCCTGGCGATGCTGTCTGTGGGCATTGGAATTGACTACACTCACATAGAAGTGCTCATCGATGGAAAGGGGTGTAAACCCCCTGAGTATCGGAATTACCAGATCGTCTTCATCGTCTTCGGAGTTCTCATGACCATGGCTTTGATTGTCGCCACTCAGTTCCGGTTCCGCTACAACCATTTCAAAAACAGTGAAAATAAAGGAAAAGAGGTGGAGATCCCTCAAGTGGAGAGGAACAGCTCCACAGAGTCCTCTGAGGAGACACCAACCACCACGAGCCACTCACAGGCTTTCAACTTTTGGGACTTAATCAGACTGCTCTGCAGTGTGCAGTACGGCTCCGTGTTGTTTGTGGCGTGGTTTATGGGTTTTGGATACGGCTTTGTGTTCACCTTTCTCTACTGGCATTTGGAAGACCTGAATGGAACTACAACCCTCTTTGGGGTCTGTTCAGTCCTGAGTCATGTGTCTGAGCTGACAGCTTATTTTTTTAGTCACAAGCTTATTGAATTGATTGGCCACATCAGGTAAGAACATGCTTACTTTTGCTGCCCCCTCAGCAAGTGAGTCTCATCTTTTTATAATTTACAGCTCCTTTTAGCACATATAAGGAAATTGTAATTTGTATTGGGGGTGGGGTTGGAATGGGAATGGGGCTTTCTGTTGCTCTTCCTCCTTAAAATAGGAACAAAAGGAAGTAGTGAACCTACTTGGATTATCTAAAACAAACAAGAAATGCTGCTTCCTGTCTGTATGCTAAGAGGCTCTTGCAGTAAATGTTTTCAGGTACCAGGAGCACAAATTTAGTGACTAGATTATTCTGTGGACTTTAAAGGGTCCACTGGTCCCAGGCATTTGTGAGGGAGGGTTTAAGTGGATAAAGTGGATTAGGTTCTTTCAGCCTTCAGTTTTTCTCAGCCACTCGTTGACACAGATAGAGCTTGAATATATGGTTGATGAGGATGTCCATTAGATTTAATGAGGCTGTAACCCACCATAATCACTGATCCATGATATTACATGGAGGAGATTCTTACATGATTTTTTCCTGATTATTACATCCATCTCTGCATCTTTGTCTGCCATGAAGACATGAGACATTTAAAAATCTTCCTTTTACCTAAATTTCCCATGAAATCTTTTTAGTCAAAAAATATATATAAATGCCTAGTGTTTCTTATATAATGTTTCTCACCATTAATGTTTGTCTGAAGTTGACTGAGCAGTACCTTGCTTTTTATAAGGCTTCCTGCTCTGTTGTTGGCTCTAAAATGTAGAGCCAGCTACACTTAAGCATTCTTACTTCAGAGAAAAGCATGGCATATCTCTCCCTAAAATTTGAAATTGCAGTAACTGAAAAAAAGCAACCATGTTGTGTTTGTATGTGGTAATTGTTAAGTCTGTCTCTGAGAAATTAAAAAGGAGAAATAGATACTGACAAGATTTAAGAAACAGTGATCTTCTTTCCTTTCCTCTTAACTGAAGATTTTAATTAATTAATAACTTAAATAATTTGATTTAATTTAAAGCTTCAGCCTAGAATCATTCTTTTCTCCAAACAATTGTGAATATTTTTTTCTTGTTTGGTTGGTTTTGCTTTGGGAGGCTGTGTCCTGCCGCTTTTGTTTCTCAAATCTTTGACCCCTTTGTTGTCACTAAACAAAGTCAAGCATTGTGTAGATGGTTCCCAGACCCACAGGGTCCCCAAGGCACATTCAGTGGGACCAGTTTGAAAAGAGTCTTGTAATATTAAGGACTTGGAATGTCCTTTAACTTTGTCCAGGTCATGTTTACATTCTCTGAGCTTTGTGGATTGACCGTGATGCATTTAGACACTTCTCTTAAGCTTGAGTGTATGAGGGGCTTCTCTCCTCAACTAAGCATCTTTTTTTTAAAAAAATATTTTATTTATTCGTCAGAGAGGGAGAGAGAGCGCGCACAAGCAGGGGGAGCGGCAGGCAGAGGGAGAACGGGACTTGGTCCCAGGACCCCGGGATCATGACCTGAACTGAAAGCAGATGCTTAACCGACTGAGCCACCCAGGTGCCCCTCAAATAAACATCCTTAAACACAGTCATTTATTCCCAGAAAGGTACTCAGTTAGGTCTTATAAGTGAGCAGAGTTCCTAGATGTCATGGTTTAATCGGTCACTAGCATTAATTGAATATTGACTCTGTACAGAGTATGAGTATGCGTTCTATTTTCAAAGAAATTGTTAGGCTCTTCTCACATGCTAAGAAGTTCCTTTTCTGTCTTTGCCTTTTGTCTGAGGTGTATGTTTTCATATAAAATCCTAGCAGTTTTACTATTAATTTTGTTAAGTACATGAAGCTTATACTTGTTTGTTTTTTTTTCCCTGAGCATTATTAGTTACTCATTACTTAAAAACCTATAGCTCAGGGGTACCTGGGTGGCTCAGTTGATTAGGCATCTGCCTTAGGCTCAGGTCATGATCTCAGTGTCCTGGGATCAAGGCCCCTCGTTGGGCTGCCAGCTCAGCAAGGGAGGCTGCTTCTTCCTCTCCCTGTACCCCTTCCCCTTGCTCGTGATCTCTCTCTCAAATAAATAAAATCTTAAAAAAAAAAACAAAACCCTACAGCTCACTCTAATTTTCTGGTTTTATGTACAGAAAACATCTTCCTTTTCTTATTTAACGATGTGATGGAAGAAAAAGGCACTTGTGGTCACACTGCTGTCTCAAGAGTCTACTGGGATTCCATCAATTTGTGGTCATTTATCTCTTTCGGATTTTAATTCTGTCCATTAAACATATTATCTTAACTACTTTTAAAAGATTCTATTAGCTGGATTGTGATTATGCCCACTAGTGAAGCAAAACAGATGTTTCTTTTGGTAAGAATTTGGGAGCCCAGTCAGGTGGTGGTGGTTGAGATTTGGGGGTTTGAAAGCATGCTGATGACAGCTCTAAACCTCTCACTAGAAGACTATCATACATTAAATAGCTGACAAAGAGAAATTTTTTTCCATGATTGATAGTCTTTTGTGTTTTCCTTATAGGATCATAAGGAGGGATCTGTCTGTGGATCTTATGTATGCATGTATGTTTTTTCAGTATTCTGTGACTGTCTTATTGGGAATTTGTTTTCAGGAGTTAGTACTGCCATAAAAATTGTGAATATCTTAATGTGGTCAGAAGTGGGTTTGCCACAACTTTTCTGTATGGATTCATAATGAAGAAAAATTCATGCCAGAAAACAGTTTTTTAAAACAGCATGTCCAATTTTGAAGTACTTATTATTTTAATAGTTAGACAGTTGGGGCCCAGTTTTTCAGGGAAATAAGCTATCAGTCTAAACACACACACACACACACACAGTAAATGATTTCTGGTTTTGATCTTGGATTTTGTCCTTCTCTGGAAAGTAGCTTTCTCAGGCAAGTAGGATAATTCTTTTTTCTTTTTTTAATTTTTTTTTTTTAAAAGATTTTATTTATTTATTTGAGACAGAGAGAATGAGAGACGGAGAGCATGAGAGGGAGGAGGGTCAGAGGGAGAAGCAGACTCCCTGCCAAGCAGGGAGCCCGATGCGGGACTCGATCCTGGGACTCCAGGATCATGACCTGAGCCGAAGGCAGTCGCTTAACCAACTGAGCCACCCAGGCGCCTGGCAAGTAGGATAATTCTTAATATTTCCACTCAGAAAGGTAAATTTCTTTTGATGTGGAATCACAAGACTTTAGAATTTATAGCAAATATATAGGCTAATTTATATAGAGATGAAAACTAGACTTCTTTAACTAGAAATGTAATGTATCTTAAGGGTATATTTATCCTGCTGAATGTTTTAACAGCTATGAGTAGGGTTGTGATCAAAATGCATTACAATTAATAATTTGTAAATTTGTAAATCATTACTGTCCAATATTAGGCCATTACCTATGTTATTTGATTGAAATTTATTTATTTTAAGGGACACAAAAATCTACTCAATCAACTTGACTTTGCCCTAAAATTCTTTTTTTTTTAATTTTATTATGTTATGTTAATCACCACACATTACATCATTAGTTTTTGATGTAGTGTTCCATGATTCATTGTTTGCGTATAACACCCAGGGCTCCATTCAGTACGTGGTGCCCTCTTTAATACCCATCACCATCTTGAACTCAAGGCCAGTTCTGCTATGCAAATGTTATCTGGAAGGGGTAATAGATTAACCATTTTTAGCCATTAATTTCTACTTAATAGTAGCGAAATATCCCAGTGAGCTAGCTATCAGCTTGGGAAAGAAGGAAATATGTGACCCAAATAGCAAGAGGAGGAAAACCGGTTTTCCTGGTGTGGGAAGACCAAGAACCGAGGACAAGACACTGGGCTACCCGCTGAGGACACGCGGGAGGTGGGACGTGACATTTTGCCACTGGAGGAACGGCAATCAGCATCATAAGAAGGAAGAAACTCTGCTGTTGGGATGTTCAGGGAAGGCTTCACAGAGAAGGGGGAATTGGAGCCTGCCACTGAAGGAAGGATTTGGAGAAATCTTGTTCCTTTACCTACGTTTGGCTTCTTCTCCTCTCCCTTGTTCTTACCATGGCTTCGTGCCGTCTCAGCTGATCCTAGATCTGCCGGCTCTCAGATCCTGAACGCACCGGGCATGGCAGGGTGCTGATTTCTGCAGGCAGCTTTCCCCAAGACCTGGTCTCCGGGCTGCTGCCTGGGCCCGGGCCCTGCAGTAGTTCTCAGCCGGCGGACTCAGCAGCACCACTGGTAGGACTCCTGGTGCTCAGGCTGCGCTCAGACCTACCGCTGAGGACTCTCCAGGGGTGACCGAGGCATTCACCTTTTTGAAAGCTCCCCAGCTGGTTCCACTGTGCGGCCAAGGTTGATAACCACCAAGCTGGTGAGAGGCACTAGGGGAGGACCTGAGGGACGGAGGAAGGGAAGAAATTCAGGGCATTTCCTTCTCTCTCTCTCTTTTTCTTTTAGCTCAGGCAGTGTCTTCTGTGAGTTTTGGCGACCTTCCCTCTAATCTTTCCCGGCCTCGGGCACTTTCCTCAGAGGCAGATCCGGGCTCAGCCACTGAGGCTCTCTCTGTGCAGCCCACTCCTCTCCAGGCTCCACCCCGCTCCCCAGCCTCTCAGGCTGTCTCCTCGGCTCTGGAGACCTCGCGCCTGTCAGGCAGCATCCGAGAGCCGCCCTACCTCCTGCGGCCCACCGCTGTGGCGGCCCTGAGCCCGGCTGGCAGGCCCGTTCCCGACAGCCTCCCCCGCCCGGGACCTGCAGAGGCTGCCTCAGTTCTCGCACCAGACTGGACTCCTCAGCTCGTCCCGCAGCTCGTGATGAAAATGCAAAAAGAACGTGGACCTGAAGCAGTTTTTTTCTCTTCTCGTTCCTTAAAGGAGTAGTCTTTTTTCTTTTTTTTTCAGGGGAGGAGGGAGGGGCAGAGGGAGAGAGAGAATCCTAAAGGGCTTCACACCCAGCGCGGAGCCGGACGTGGGGCTCGATCATACAACCCCGAGATCATGACCTGAGCTGAAATCAAGGGTCAGATGCTTAACTGACTGAGCCACCCAGGCGCCGCAAGGAGTCTTATTTCTTTTTTGAAAAAACGACTTTTATCATAATAAAATTTTTGAAGACTTAATTTTCGCAGTAAATTTGAAATTATGTAATACATTCTCTAAAGAAGCAAACGTTACTCTTATTTAAAGGTCAATCTGTCCCTCTCCCTCTGCTCTTCCCGCACCCCCATGCACTAGTGCGCTCTCTCTCTCAAAATCAATCGATAAAGATCAAATCCCTGCATGTTTGTTCAGTTTAGCTGAACAATTATTTAGGCTTAGAGAATGCCAGGTTCATGGGATGCAGGGGCTAGCGCTAAGAGGACTGGCAGTTTGAATGCCAGGTGGGTGCTGGGATCAGGAACATGAACTTCACCCTGGAGGCATTAGGGAACCTTTGCAAGGCTCAGAGCAGGGGAGGACCATAGATTTGCACTTACTTGCAATGCAGGGGGTAACTTTGAAGTAGGGAACCCACTGAGAAGGTTCTTAAAATAGTCCAAGGGAGAGGTGATACAGGAAGAGGTAATACAGGGAGAAGTGATACAGGCCTGAGCTGTAGCAGCACCAACAGAAATGGAGGGAAGGGATGGATTTGGGAGGTAAAATTGACAGAATGGTTTGGATGTGGGAAATGAGGGAGAGATCCCCATGTTTCCAGTTTGGGTGTGGTGGTTCCACTAAGACCAATAGGAAATTCAGGAAGGGGAGATACAGATTTGGGGGAGTGTGATCTGAATTCAGTATTGGGTTTATTTAGTTTGAAATTGGAATATCTAGATGTGAATGCGTAACAGATAGTTGACTACTACAAGCTTGAAGCTTAAACTGTATTCCCAAGGGATACCGATCTGGGACAGTTCAAACCGTGAACACGGATAAGATCAACAAGGAAATTTTGCGGTCAAAGAAGAGAAATGGGCTGAGGAAAATCAATTATGGTTGTCTCCAAGACTGTATTCCAAATTTCTGATCTTATTGAAATGTTGGTCTATGCTTTATTGCTTAAAGTAGGTATTCTCATGCTCAAGAATGCTTTGTGTTGGGGGAAGTGTGTGGTATGGTATTTACTGTAACCTTTTTCCACATCTTACTTGAGGAGGAAATGACTTCCTGAGCTCCCCTCCAATGTCATCACCTGAGCCAGACACCCTCTATGAGTGTTTATAAAGTGGACCTAAGACATAAACAGGGGAAAGAGAAAAATAAAGGGAGAAGGAATGTAAGGAGCAGAAAGGGAAAGAAAGAAAAGTAGAGAAAGGAAATGCTGCTTTCTCAAGGGGAAGGTTTCTTCCTGCCCTTATTCATGAAAGGCAGTGCTCCATAGCGGTTATGAGCATGGGCTTGGAGTCACATTGCCTGGTTCAGAGCCTGGCTTTGCCATTTGGAACTGTGTGGCCTTGGACAAGTTATATAAGTTTTTGCATCTCTGTTTTGTCATGTGCAAATAGGAATACTATTAGTACCTACCTCTTAGTTTTGGGGGTTTTAAATGAAGACAAATGAGCTTAAACATGGCAGCTGCTTAGCACAGTGAATGGCGTATGTTAGGAGTTCAGTTGATTTTTAAAAATTATTACTACTTTGTAAATCTTCGGATATATTATGTCACTACAAGGGCCACTGAAGATGATAAAAACAGAGGAGCTTAATACAGTATCATAAATGTACATATCATTAAGGTTGCAACGTGTAAATGTTTGTGATTTTCAAAACTAACATTCTTCTCAAAAACATCTTGGTCAAATTGAGTTTTTCTTCCCCTACTTTATGATGACTAGATTATTTATAGACTCCTTAGTGCCATTTTTTTAGAGCTGTAAATAGCTGGCATACAGAATGGTTATAATTGTTGCTGTCATTATTTATATGTGATAGATTTCTATTTTTTCTATTCCTTTCCCACTTTACCTTCAAAGACATTGATATCCATTTTTATAGGAAAAGCCTTTTAGAGCTATTTCAAGCAAGTATAGATTCTCATTATTTAAAAAACTGTAAGCTGTAGATTCTCAAAAGTTAGAAGAATTTATGATCAAGAGTTGAAAGGGAGTAATCTGGGAGTAATTCTTTACAAAGTTGTTCTTTTCAAAGGACTATAAAAACCAAATTACTCTCTTTCAACTCTTGATCATAAATTCTTCTACTTTTGAGAATCTAATTGGAAAGAAATATGTGACCATATTATAGCTACCAAGCTGACTTGTTAATAACAGCATTACTGTTAATTGAGCCATTCATAGTTCAGAACAAAAGGTAGTATAAGTGAATCCAGGGCTTTTATTTATTGATGTCATATTTGGTTTGTTTTCTCTTTTACCTTTGGTTGACTGAGGCACTGAGTGAAAGAGAGCAGAACTCACTCCATATAAGCTGTAACTTGTGGTTACAGCCAGTCCGCTTCACCTTCAGGCTGATGTGATGATTGTCAGGGCGTGCGCCAGCAAGAGTAAAGACAGCTCCTACAAATTCATTACCTAGCCAACACTGTGGAGACGATGCTGCAGTGCAGGGTATGCTCAAGTTAGACATTTCCTATGGCCTGAAAATTGCATTGTAAGGTATACACCTATCTGGAAAAACTTACACACATGCAGAAAGACATGTACATGGATGTTTACTTGCCTATGCAGCTTTCTAACGGTGGAAAAGAGAAACAGTCTAAATATCCATCAATTGGAGAATGACTATGTTCAATATAGTATAGTCATAAGATGGAAGATTATGCAGAAGTTAAAAGGAATGGACTAGATCAATATGTCAACATGGAAAGCTCTTAAAAATATGTTGAATGGACAAAAAAGCAAGTTTCAGAATGAGACATAGCTTGGTACATTTATGCACATTTTAACAATGCATATTAAAAGCGACTGCCTTCGGCTCAGGTCATGATCCTGGAGTCCGGGGATCGAGTCCCGCATCGGGCTCCCTGCTCGGCAGGGAGTCTGCTTGTCCCTCTGACCCTAACCTCTCTCATGTGCTCTCTCTCAAATAAATAAGTAAAATCTTAAAAAAAAAAAACAACTCGTAACACATTTTTATGGGTACACCTATATGTATAGAAAGACGTTTACATTTGGAGAGGAAAAAATACATTTCAAATCCATATTAGCCCTTGTCTTCTGGACAGGATGTAGAAAAGAGAGGACTGGGGGGGGGACAAAGAGGAGAAGGAGAACCTCCACTTTATCTGTAATATTTTATTTTTTTAAGGAAATATGGAAAAATATTCATAATTTTCCATTCTTGGTGCTGGATATATGTATTGCAGAATTTTTTTGGGGGGGGATTTTCTATTGGAAAATAGCTGAAAACTTGTCTACTTACAGTGAATCCAATATAATTATCCTCATATTGAAGAATTTTTATAGAATTTTAATTGGCTCCTTCAATAAGTATTTGTTAGGCACACACTAGGTGACAGGCACTTTTTCTAGACCCTGGGGATATGACAGAGGCTCTCCATGGGACTAATAAACTGTTGGGATAGACAATAAGCAGTAAACAGATGATTTTATTTCCAATAATGATGAGTGACATATGGCAAAAATAATGCAGGATGAGGATTCACAGAGTGACTGAGAAGAGGTGACTGTTTTAGCTTGGGCAGGCTGCGAGGCTTTCTCTGAAGAAGTGACATTTGAGCAGAGTCCTGAATAGAAGCCACCCAGGGAAGACTTGTGGCACAGAGGAAACCACAAGTATGAAGGGCATGAGGCGAGAATGAGGAATAACAGGAAGTCAGCAAGGTGGGCAGGGATACTGCAGGGCCTTGAGGGCCACATTAAGAGACAGCATGTTACACGTCTAAGAGAGTGGGAGCCATTGGCGAGCCTGAGCAAGGGGTGATGTGAACAGATTTCTGCTTTTATGTTTTGTTTTGTTTTGTTTTTAAATGCCCACATGGGTGGTGAATTTATCATCATTATTTACCTTGCTCTAGTTTAGAAGGGGCCCATTTTACTTCATTCTCTGAATTACAGAGAAATTGAGTCATTTTCTTCCTGAGTCATAAGCTGGTAATTATACACTACCTTTGTTGATTTAGTGCTTTCCACCAATCCAGATGAAGGGTTCGGGTTTTGGTTTTGTTTCTGTTTGTTTTTTTGGCAACTTCAAAATTTCAGAATAGCCATACAATCTAGAGGATAAACAAAAAATAAAAATTTAAAATTTAAAAATCTCCAACCTTAACAAAAAATATAACTACAGGATGATATAAAAAAAATAATAGCTGGTATGCTGTCATTTGAGGGCTTACTCCAGAAAAGTGCTTATAAAGGCTTATACTAAATGCTTTACCTCCAAGCCCTCATTTAACCCTTTTAGCGGCCTTCTGAGTAGAGAGGAGGGGTTCAGAGTGGTTACACAAATTGCCCATGGTGACACAGCTAGTAAATAGCAGAGGTAAGATTCAAACCCAAGCCACTCAGACTCCAAAGCTCATGAGCTCAGCTACTTTATTTATTTAATTATTTTTGATCTTAGCTACTTTATAGATTCATGGGCACAGGTGTAGGGCGGCAAGGATTTTGTCCCTTGATGCAACCCGATCTCACCTCTTAGTCTTCCCTTTTTCTATTCTGAATGACCAGTGTCCAGTACAGCTTTTTCTCCTGTCTCAAGCAATCTCCCATATCTTCCTGGTAAGATCTCCATTCCTCCAAAATGCCCCATTCTCTCAAATTATTCCTTTCATCCCCCCCCAATAAAATTCTTATTTCTCCAGATTAGCTGCCTTCAAGTAGTGTGAGGATGAGAGTAATATAAAACTCACACTGAATATAAGTGGCAAAAACTAATGTTTCTAATGATGAGTATTTATCATATGGAGTTAATTCACAATTAAATATTATGTTCACTCAGTGTTTTCTTAAAGGAAATCTTTATTAAAGACCAGGTTCTCTTCTAAGATAGAGCGTTGAGCAAGATAAACAAGGCACCTCTCTCATGGGGTTCACATAGCATGGAAGACCATAAAACAAAAATATTGGGTGATACAGAAATGTTAACGTAGGCACCTAAGACATTGGAAATGGGAAAAGAGTAAAGCAAATAAAAGTGAGAGTTCTTTGGGGCAGGACTTTGTATAGATGCAGCAAGGGAAAAGTTATTTTATGAACTGGATACCAGATAGGTGGTGGTGCCACTCACCAAGGGAAGGATCGCGGGGAGGGGGAAGAGGATTCTGGAGTATGGAACTTACAGAAATCTTATGAGACAGTGGAGATGCCCATTGGGAAATTGTATTTATATAAGTCTAGATCTTGGAGGAGAGGATGAGGCTGGAGATGTCTTTTGGGAAACATTGACATATATGTAGGAAAGCTAGCTCCATCCCATGATTTGAAGTTTTCTGTAACCATCTTCCTCCTCTACTTCCCTCCCTTCCCTCCAGCTAGTAAATGCATTTTAGAAAATCATCCACCCCAAACATGGAACATGTTACGTTCGTTGTTACCTCTGGAAGCAGTGACACAGAACAGGACTGTTGAAAAGAGACAAGTTCAGTGCTTCTAAGATGGGGATGAAAATTATATCCTAAAGTCAGAACACGAAGTCTTGATAAATACATCCCTAATGTTCTCTTGATGTTAATCACTCATAACTCAAGACCTTCATCCTGGGATGAACCTCCATTCACCCTTAGGAATGGTGGCCCCTGCATTTCTGTGGGACTGGAGAAACACACTACTGGAGGGAATTTGATGCCCAAAATAGCCTAATGGCTTCGGTGTGATTTTTCTGTGCAATTGATAAGTTGCACAGAAAATTGATAAGTTGATTGATAAGTGCAATGTAAACTAAGGAAGCAAACCAAGACTGGCAAACAAATCAATTATTATTTTTTAATATACATGTCTGAGTGTAGGATTATTTTTTTATTGCCTTCCCTCAAGAACGCTGATAGCTGGAATATACATTATTCCACAGAGAAGATTCTTGTATCTTTTAAAGGGAACCATTTTATTCTATTTCCTAATTAGGTTAAATCAGAAAATCACTCTTTCCATTTCTAATTTCTAGATCACCAATAAAAATAAAGGGAAATAATATTATAGGCTTCACAACTTATAGTTTTCATAAATATTTTTATTGTTACAGCCACCTTACAAAACAGTTAAGTTTTGTTATATTCATTTTACAGTGGCTTGATGAGAGCCAGATATCCTCCATTGGTGGAAAGACCATGTTGACTCCCTGGGGGTCTGGGGTGGAGCACCTGAAAACCTGCAGCCGGGGTTCATGGAGCCCCAGGCTATGTTCCTAATTGTGTCAGAGAGCGTTGGTATTAAGAACAAGAAGCCTGTTGCTGTGGACTGAATTATGTCCCCCTGAAATCCATGTGTTGGAGCCCTAACCCCCAGTGTGATGGTATCTGGAGACGGGGCCTTTAGGAAGTGATTAAGGTTATATGAAATCATGAGGGTGAGTGCCCTTATAAAAAGAGACACCAGCGAGCTTGCTCTGGCTTTTTCTCTCAGCCATGGCAAGACACAGTGAGAAGGTGGCCTTCTGTAAGCCAGGAAGAGTCCTCACCAGAATCCGACAGTGCTGTCACCCTGTTCTCAGACTTCCAGCTTCCAGAACTGTTAGAAAATAAATTTCTGTTGTTTAAGCCACCCATTTTGTAGTATTTTGTTATGGTAGCCTATGGTGACTAAGACATGTATCCTAAAAGATAGAGCAAGGAGAGCCTTAGGTGCGTATAGAGGGCTGGGATTCCCAAAGATTCTAAGAGTCAGAGGAGAGTAGAGTAGGAGGAGGGCCCTGTAGCTTAACATTGGGATGATTGTGGGAGTGAGTCAGGCAGTGACAAACTTATGTTTTGCATGGGTACTCATTCCTGGTAGCATATATGTTGGTTGGGTGGGCAGAACCACCGTGCATGCCTAGGAAGGAACAGATTTGCTATGATTTGCCCAAGGTTTACCCTGCTGAGTTGTAGAGTAAGATAGAGCCGGGGTCTCTGGCTTATAGATCCCAAACACTTTTCAGTGTATCAGATAATAATGTTGGCATCCATCAAAGTAGATGAAGACTGGTTTCATTATTACTTCATTACTCTTAATCAAGTTACTATTAATTACTAATACTCTTTCATTACTACTAAGTTATTAATATTAAGTTATTCTTAGTTATATCAATGAGATTTTGTTAGAAATCTAATATGTTTCCAATACGGGTAGAATATCACAGCAAATTTTTGTGAAACAAGATTTTTAAGGTAGAATGGTCATTAATTTTTGTGTGTGTATGAAAAAGAACACCTTTCAGATTTCCTTCACTTAGCCTCAAAGCCTTATGATCAGGGTGGAGGAGCTCTGCTGACTATGGGAAGGGTGTGGGATTTGACAGAAGACCTCGAGTTTGAGTCTTGGTTCTGGGATTTGTTTAGCTTTGTGATCCTGGCAACTTGGCTAACCTTTCAGGGCCTTGATTTCTTCAGCTATAAAGTAGGACTCATGATAACTCTTGCCCTTTCTATTTCAGAAGATTACTGGCAGGAATAAATGAGATACTAAGTGGGGAAAGTGCTAAAGAACTGGAGAACATTATAGAAATATTAGTATGAGGTCTTAGGCATGGTGAGGGGCCTGTAGCAAGCAGAGGTCTCAAGGCCACTGAGGTTGATGCTCCTTTTTTCCTTAATGTCACAGAAATGAGTGGGTTTGAACAAAATCTAATATTCAGTTAGAGTTCCCTATTTTATAAAAGAATAGAACAAAATTTCTAGTCATAAAAATGTATTAATAAGTTTGGGATAGGAGTATACTGTAATTGTTTTTGCAACATTTTTTCCTTTCTTAAAAAAGCCGTAACTTAATTTTCCCTTCAGGGAAGGTGTTTAGCATTGTGAGTTGGGATTATATTGAATTAAGTCTGAAAGCCAGTGAAAGTTCAAGAAAGAGAGAAAGAGAGGGTGATGACTCAAAACCAGTGTTGCTAGGGTAGTTGACTCCTCACAGTGGCTTCTGTGGAGCTACTTTAGGGATCAAGGAATGGAAAAGATCAGGGTTCCTTTCAACCCCCTGGTGGGCTGAGCCCATCTCAGAGATTTCCCAGGCCCCTCTAGAGATCCACAGTGTTGATGAACGCAGCTTGTGTCTGTGGTCAGACCGACCCAAGATGGAGACTCTTAAGACAGCCCCTGTCTTTGCTCTCCTCTCACAAACCTGTTAGGGGTGTGTGTGTGGGGGGGGGGTGCCCCTCCCTAGTTTCTGTTCCTTACCCAGCCCAAGCCAGATAGCCAGTTTCTGATTATTTGACTTCAAAGTCTGCCTGCTTGGGGGGCAGAAATCCTGGCTCAACTTGTGTCCTCCCTCAACACTGACACTTGAGTTTTCTCAGGCTACCTTGGCAGAAATGGGCTTTTGGCCCATTTTATCTCAGAACAAAATTTTGCTTCTCAGTCAACTTTTCTTTTGTGATCCAGGATATTACAGGACAGCTGTTGACTGGCATTTGCTTTATTGCTTTCCTCTTATGCCATTCCTCCCAATGATTCATCAAAGTTTAAAATGTTAACCGTCTTCTAAAGCCAACTCAAACATACATCCAACTCTCCTGATCCAAGTGTACAGCTGTTACCAGACGCATGACCACGCTGACACCACCAGGCCCTGTTGCTGCCCGTCCAATGCAGAGGCACTTCTCAGGCCCTTGTCCAGGCCTGACTTCATGCAGGAACACAGCACATTGTTCTTATCTACCAAAAGAGACGTCAGGCAAGGGGGCAGGGACTTTGGCCTTGCACTGGCCGACCGATTTTGTGGCCCTGTTCTGCCTCTCTGGATCTCTGTTTCCTTGTCTCTATAAGAGGGTTAGACTTGATGCCGTGGCTTCTTTGAGATCGGACTCTATGATCTAACTTTCTACTGTGGTTGGTTTTAGTATGTGAAAAACCACAGAGCAAACCTCAGTGCTCCCTCCCCACCCCCCACCTCTGCAGATTCCGAATCCGAATGGCTTTTGCTGATAAGTCAGAAATGTGCACAAAGCCATTCATGCAAATTCATCCAGGCCATGTCCTGACGACAGACCGACAGACCGTCTAGTCAGAGGTAGGTGATATGATTTATGATAGCAGTCGCTGGGAACTACAGAGAGGATTTTCTTTCTGGAAAGCCAGTTGACTTGAATGGAAGTTAGAATCCTAAACCTTGACATTTCTTCATGGACTGGCTCAGAAAGAATCCGTAAAAGACTTGGCTGCCCTTGCTGAAATATTTGCATTTTATTCGATGGTAGTTGACACATCTGCACAGTACTGTGCAGTTTTTCTCTACATGTTTATTTGATCTTTTCAGAACCCCTACAGTAGAAGCAGACCCGTTCTGAGCGTTCCTGAGAAAAGTCTTCCTGCAGGATGTCCGTGCCGCGGACTCCACCACCTCAGCCAGGACGCAGCCGACGCCCCACCGCGCTGCCCGCTGTAGGGACGCGCTAATTAGCACTGTACGGCCAAGCCCTGCACTTGACCTCAACCGCTGGAAAAGTAAAGAGCAATCGCCTAGATAACATAAATGAATAAATACAGTCAGATGGGGCTGTACAAACTGCGCACAATGCTTCTCTAAGGGTGCAGCCTCACTCTGACTTTAGAAGCCCAGGGAAACTACCACTGCTGTCACACGTTTTATTTCTGGTCCACAGACTAGAGAGCTCTTGAGTAAAACACTGGCATTCTTTACTGAATTTTGTTGGAATTGTCGGTATCCTTGGAGGTCATTATTTTGGCCTGAATGGTGTCCCCCCAGAATGCATATGTTAAAGTCCTAACCCCCAGCACCTCAGAATGTGACTGCATTTGGAGATAGGATCTTTAAAGAAGTAGTTCAGTTAGGCTGAGGTCGTTAGGGTAGACTGGGGTCCTTATGAGACAAGGAGACTGGGCCACAGACACACACACAGGAAAGACCAGGTGAGGAGGACACAGGGAAAAGATGGCCGTCTACAAGGCAAGGAGAGAGGCCTCAGGAGAAACGAATCCCACTGATACTTTGATGTCAGACTTCTAGACTCCAGAATTGTGAGAAAATCAATCCTGCTTTTTAAGTTCCCCAGTCTGAGGTATTTGTTATGGTAGAACTAGCAAACTAATACTGTCCCATAGGCCTAGCTTGATCCCAGTTTAGGTTTCTTTCCCCCTAATCTTGGCAGATGGTTACTTAGCCTTTGGCCGCTTCTAGTGATGTGGAACTTGCTACCTCCCAGGGTAGCCAAGATCTTGTGTCACTTAGGACTCTTTCACTTGAGGAGGCAGAAAACTCAGAGTGGCTTAAGCTAAACAGGGAATGTATTGTCTAACTGAGAAGTCTAGCAAATGGCTGTAGGTGTAGCTTTAACGAGGGCTCCAATGATGCAATCAGAACCTGCGTTTCTTCATCTCCCAGCTCTGTCTCCTATAGGGTAGGCTTCTCAGGCCTGAGCTGGAGGTCCCAGGCAGGTCCAGGATCAAGTCTAGATGAAAAGAGAGAATGCTGCATTCTCTTAGTTTCTGCTTGAAGCTAAAACAATTTTTGTTGTACTGACTGCTCGCAAGTGGTTAACACAGCCCATTCCCTCTTCAACAGAAACGGCCTTTATACATTTGAATGTCCCCTCCTATAGCTTTGCCTCTCCAGTTCTCTCATGCATTTTCCACAGAGCATCTTATCCCAGACTCCCTATTGTTCTTTCCCCTCCTGATTCTGACTCCTTTCTTTTTTGTCAGTGATCTCTTAATTGTTACCACTTCCTGCTGTGGTCTGGCCAAAGCCAAGAACAGTGAGACTATTATCTCCTTTTGGTTTGGTCATGATACTCCTTCAGCCTGAATTTTGATGAACTTGTTTAATTCTCAAATTTAGCTTAGGGTCAACTAAAACTCTTGAGGCCTTTTTCAAATTAATGGCTATATCAAATGTCAGTGGCTGTTGTCTGGAAATGACAGAATTTGTATTTTATATATACATCAGGTCATCTCATGGAAAATTTTTAAACAAAAATTTATATGGGGTGTATGCATATGTGTGTGTTTGGTCATTTGATTGTTACTCAAATGGAAACTATAATAAAACAGCATATTGTGCTTTCCAAGTAGTTGGGTTCCATTAATGAAGGTTCTATTTTGTTTTGAACATCCTTATTTTTCTACCTGGAGATATACACAACCTAAGAAAAAGTAGACAGAATAACTAAAGGAACAATACAGAGATGTAACTATGGCCAGGAACCAGCACAGTGACCCAACTGATGGTTTTCATAATTAGACTCTTAGCTTAACAATCATTGGGAGAGGAAATATTTGAAGGCAACAAAATAAAGAATGACTTAAGACCAACAGAGGCTCAGACTTCACTTTCACCTTTTCTTTTTCTAACATAAAAAAAAAAACCCATAGGTAAGTGAATAGTCTTTTTCCTCCATTCACTCTTCTGACATACAATATGGTTCTTATGCTCTGTTGTACAAGGACAGAGCATAAGCCAGCTACACTTGCTTAGTGGTAGAAGCTTAGCAGCCTGGTGTCTCTATTGGTGATCCCCTTGGCTGTGCTGTGGTTGACATGGGAGTGCCACTGACTCTTTGAGCTTTGTGGCATGGATGCCACCTCTTACCCTTCTAGTGAGATAGGCCTGTGGGTACCCAAGAACCCTGTTACCGCTTGTGCACGTGTGTTGAAGATCCACTGCCTGATGCCTCAGGATGCCCCAAATAAACCACAGACAGCTGTTCATTGGAACTATTGCTTGTTCATATAAATGACTAAATATGTATCTTCAACCATAGCCTATTAACATTAATCACAAATGGTGCCAAATATGGGCATCCATTTTCTTAATCATCCTAATTCTAGGTCTTTTTTATAGGCCAATTCATTCTTTCACATACCTATCTCATATATATATATATATATGACAGACACACACACACACATTCTGATGAACCAAGTGTGTGTATACGTATACATATACATATGTATACGTATACACACACACAAAATTATAAGCATAATACATGCATAGTTCATATCTTGTTCACCACCATATCCTTGGCACTTAGCACAGGTGTATTCAATAAATATTTGTTGAGTGATGTTCTATGTATTCATATTTTCCCTCTAGTTGATGAATATTTATTGGGTGCCTGTTGTGTGCCAAGCACTGGGGATCAAATCCAGCCAACATTACATGAAATTGACCTTACCCTACACAGAGCATACAAGACTGGAGGACAGAGAGCTGGGCAGAGCACTGTGCCAAATAGGCTACAGGAAAGATGTTTTATAATGGAATCTTGTTTCTATTAGAAGCTTTGATTCAAAGGTTCCCATTGTGTTACATATACTTTCTGATGAACCAAGTGGTCCTGGAAGCAAATAAGCACTTTTCTTAAGAGTGTCTCTACAGACTGCCATTTCCTTTGTTTAGAAAGAATACAATAATGGCAGTGCTGATTATTTCATGTGCTTTTCTTAACTATTTGTATGTCTATATGGTTTACTCACACCTGATCTCATAATAAGTTCAAAAGATAGAAATAATATTGAATACTAGCTAGGATGTCATATTATTTTTAAGCCAAAATAAAGAACCAGATAATGATCCCTTCAGGTTGGAGAACTATTGGTCAAACATCATACATCATTTACTGTGCTTATTTATAGCTACATGAAACATAGTGACTGACCTCTGTTCATTCTTTAAGAAAGTAAGATATATGCATGGGAAAAAATTCAAAAATTCAAAAAATTCAATTCATAAAAGATATCCAGTAAAGTCTCTCTCCCACCCCTGAGACACAGTTTCCCAGTCCTCCTCCCTAGAGACAGTCAGTGTCATGAGGTTTTAGTGTATCTTTCCAGAGATATTCTGTTCACATGTAAGTGCATACACATATGTGCAACTCTCCTTCTCTGACATAAATATTAGAATGCTATACTCACTATTCTGTAGTGATTTTTGGCTTGCTTTAGATGGCAGCATCAAGGAGTCAGTGGTTGGTAGATTGATGATAAAACGTAACATATTCAAATTTAAATATTTTAAAACAAAAATATAAAAGCATTTGATAAACTTCTGATATAGGGTCAGACTTTTTTCTTTGAAAACAATTTTGCTGATTGGTGTTAAACCACATGTATAATCTATGATTTCTATCAGTTTTGGTTTCCTTAATGTGGAACACGAACTTAAAGATACTTTCAAAACAACCTCAGAGCTGAATTCTTTTAATTTTTCATTGTTTTAACCCAGATTTTTTATGGTTGTCATTCCTATGTCTAATTTGACAGTTTTTTCACCTTTTATATCTCCATTGTCATATGACTATCAAAAAATACATAACTGCTCAGCAAAGGAAGCCACCAACAAAACTAAAAGATAACATACTGAATGGGAGAAGATATTTGTAAACGACATATCCAATAAAGGGTTAGTATCCAAAATATATAAGAACTTATACAATCCAACACCAAAAAATCACATAATCCAATCAAGAAATGGGCAGAAGACATGATCAGACACTTGTCCAAAGAAGACATACAGATGGCCAACAGACACATGAAAAGATGCTCAACATCACTCATCATCAGAGTAATGCAAATCAAAACCACAGTGAGATATCACCTCACACTTGTCAGAATGGCTAAAATCAAAAGCTCAAGAAACAAATGTTGGTAGGGATGTGGAGAAAAAGGAACCCTTGCGTACTGTTGGTGGGAATGCAAACTGGTGCAGCCACTGTGGAAAATAGTATGGAGTTTCCTCAAAAAGTTAAAAATAGAACTACCCTACAATCCCGCAAGAGAAACAGTGCTTCTTTTTGCTGTCCTATTTTATTTACATAAGATTACATTAAATTGTGTTACTATAGGTTCATTGAGCACTTGAGCAAGAGTACAGAGATAAAGACATCTTCCTAGTTTCCCAGGAACTCACAATCTTCTGTGTGCAAGGTGTAGACTGTGACAAATAGTCTAATGGAAACAAATAGGCTAATAGTATAACGGAAGAACAGGAAGAGATAGGATCAATTGTTCCTAGAGACATTTGGAGACATTTCTTGGAAGGGATGATCCCTTTCAAGAATGGACTCTTACAATCACAGATGCCAGTGCCCAAAGTTGTGTCAAGGACAGGTATGTTATCAGCTCTGGCACTTCTAGGTAAGTACTTGGTCTGAGCATGAGGTGTGGGAGCTCCTGCCACATGTTGTTCAGGTCACTGGTGGCCACATCTCCTTCCCTCTATCTGGTTGCTTTTGCTACCACTGGGGCATGAGAAGAGTATACCATGATGGTGGCTTGGGTCACTTCCTTAGAGTGGGAATTCTAAAAAATGCCAGCGATGATCCTTTCAAACCAGTGAGCCATGGGAATGGAACACAGGATGGCAGGAAAGGACACGGAGAGAACAAGAAGAGGGAGAGAGGACAGGAGATTGCAGATAGTGATGATAAAAACCTACTCTGCTAGACAGGGGCAGAGAAATCCTGGCAGGACATCCACTGTAACGTTAATGGAGGTTGGTTGGGAAGAGGGAGATGGATATGAGAAAACATGGGTTTTCTAGACTGACATTTAACTCTTTGAAGGCTTAAACCTTATATTTTAATTATTTTCTAGAGAGCTTGGATATATTTTTTCCTACCTTTTGTAAAATTAATGACTATAGGAAACCTCATCTTCTTAAGGTCATCAGTATAAATTGGTGGTTATGCCTGAAATAAGCTTCATTCTTGGGGAGGAGGGCATTGCTTACATTCAAACGCTTACATTAAGCTCCAAAATCTTGACTTATTAGCAGCTGATGTCTGCCTGGTTTAGAAAGACATCTGTAACAATATCTGAAGGAGTCTTTTTTACTCACAAGTTTATATAGACTATAAAAGGATGATCTAGGAATAATGGAACCCAATTTAGGGGTGAGACCATATACTGTTTACCAAACAGAAAATATACTGTTTATCATACATGAGGCAGACTATAGACTCTGCTCCAACTATCTGGTATAAATGACCAATTCTGTCTCATTAGGAACTGCTAAAAACTCCAGCCAGATGTAGCTGAGGAAATTGTCCAAGTGGTTTGTAACCTGTTAAATGTTTTCTGAATCTTAGCTTGTTGATAGTCTATCTTCATCTCCCACTGGGCCCTTGAGCAACACTTTCTGGGCATTGGAATGCGTGCATCTTTGTGTGCAGGCTTGTAACACAGGTGGCATAGAATTTTCAGTCTATCTGCAAATACTCCACTTCTGATTGCTAAAAACAATCCTCATCCAGGGTATTTTGTTTTTATTTAGTGGTTTTTCCTTTTTGAGGAGGTTTTAGGTCCCTCCAGTAGAGGCTTTGTAAATGCTTGCTGCCAATTCATTTGGCTGAGAATGGGATCCCTTTGTGTGGTATTGCTTTTTTGTCTCTCAGATCTGAGCATTGTTTGATAATCCTGCGGTGGGTCGTTTCTTTGAGGCTCATAGCCTGTGTTGTCTCTGGAATAAAGACTAATTTCCAGATTGGATCTGGACTGGAGAAGTTCACTCATCTCTTCATAAATCCTTAGACTTTGATTCTCCTTATATCTTTCAGACACCCTGTCTACAAACACTTGAGGTTTATGGTTAACATACATGGTATCTTAATAATGTTTACTGAGCAAAATTCATGTTCATTGTGGTTTAGAGAGACTTTCAGGGGGTATTCAGCCACATTATAGATGGGTTAAAACTGGAAAGTAGGGCATCATAACTAATCTACACTTTGTAAGGAATTGCAGAATGGATCACAGTTATAACTATATCTTGAATACTGTGTCTGAAAAAAAAAAAGTACCAGTTTTATTATAAGATAACCACCAATTTGTCCTGCCAATACCGTGAATTGTGGTTACATAAGAAATTAGAATGTCATAAGCACTTTTTCTTCTCCTTCTATATTTTGCTCAAATACAGAATCAAGGTATTTGACAGGTGATTTGGGTTTTCCATGGTGTAGTTCTTTTCTGCTAAATCCTTTGCTTCTTACCAATTGTGTTCCTCCTCTTTATAGGTAAGTTCACTTATACCAACAACCTATTCTAAAATTGCCTTTATTTCTTGCCTAATTTTATACTTACTTCCTGTTGTGATATAGGAAAGCGATGATGTTGTCTCCGAACTTCTTTATTTTAGGTGTTCAATAGGTATCTGTATCTCACTGAGAACCATTTTTCACCCTATTGTTCTGTATTTCCAGACCTCTCTGTGCTCAAGAATACTCTAGGCCGCTGAACATGTGCTCTATATTCAGTATAAACAATTCGATTGTCCAGAAGATGATTAGTAAAACGTTCCAAATTTCTTTTTATTGGCAAATCCCTAATTTCATGAGTGTGCATGAATTCATTTGCTAGGGCTGCAATAACAAAGCACCACAGACTGGATGGCTTAAAAAACCAGAAACTTATTTCCTTACAGTTCTGGAAGCCAAAAGTCCAAGATCAAGGTGTCAGCAGATTGTATTTCTTCTGAGGGAATCTCCTCCTTGGCTTGTCTTCTTCCAGTGTCTTTACCTGGTCTTCTCTCTGTGTCTGTCTCTGACCTGTTCCCTTTCTTCTTGCCAGGACACCAGTCATACTGGATTAGGACCCGCCCATCCGACATCATTTTACCTTAATTACCTCTTTACAGGCCCTATCTCTATACATAGTCACACTCCAGGGTACCGGGGGTTAGGACTTAGGACTTCAACGTAGGAATTTCACAGGGACACAATTCAGCCCGTAACGATGAATAGTATCTCAGTTTAAATATCGCATTCAGGTATTAAAGAGATTCTTAGGTTGCTGAAATACTTTTAAGTGACTATTTAATAAATACATACCTACTTCTTTCCCTTTTCATAGATCAAAATGTTGCCTTCCTTTCTGCTCCCAATTTTACCCTTGCTGATTTCTTGAAGCCACTGGCTGCCCCAGAATGGTTGGTGAGGAAGAAATGCTAGTGCTCCTTTCTCTTTTGTCAGAAAACAAAAGGGGACTTGGATACTTTTCTTTAAGATGATGATGATGATGATGATGATGCGATTTTCTGAGTGCTATTTGGGTGATTCGCTGTATTGCATTTATCACAACAAGCCTGCACCATACATGTTATTATCTCCGCTTGATACAGGAAGAAACTGAGTAACTTGCCCTGGATACCTCTTGTTTCCCTTTTCTCCTGTAAGGCATCTGTTTGGTCCTATCAATTGTGAGATGAGAAATGTGGGACAGAGGCGAAAGATATCAAGCTGATAGCCACCTGGCTTCTTGGTGGCAATCTGAGACCTAAGGGTCCCAGAAGTTATAGACTCCAGTGACTGAATTCCACATGGTAGAGGTTTGAAGGCAAAGCACAATCAACCTATTAAACTGGGCTGATTGTCTTTGGGTTACTTTTAGGCTAGGACCTGTGGATTATGGTCTGCATTGAACAACAGCTGTCAGGATAACTGATTCAGAGGTGGTCTCAAAAGAAAGGTTCAAGAGATGCAATATGAACACAAGGAAGAGGTATTATCAAAATTTTTTGTAATGGAATTATGGGAAAGTATTAGTGGGAGCTGCTTAGAGTGAGCTAGACCAGTGGTTTTTCACCCTGGCTTAGTATCTGAATAAACCATAGAGATCTTTATCGAGACTAGCATGGGCCTGGACATCTGTTGTTTTTAATAGTTACCGGAGTAAATATGACATCTAGCCAAAGTTAACAAGAACTAATGAGCTAGATCAGGGGTTAGCAACCTACGGCCCATGGGCCAAATCTGGCCTGCTACCTGTTTTTATATGTCCCAGAACTAAGAATGGTGTCTATACTTTTAGGGGGTTGAAAAAAATAAAATAATAATAATATTTTGTGATGCATAAAAATTACAGTTGACCCTTGAACAACATGGGTTTGAACTATGAGGGTCCACTAATAGATTTTTTTTCCCAATAAATACAGTACAGTACTGCAAATGTATTTTCCTTATGTTTTTCTTTTTTTTTTTTTTTAAGATTTCATTTATTCATTTATTAGAGAGAGCACAAGTAGGCAGAGTGGCAGGCAGAGGGAGAGGGAGAAAGAGGCTCCCCACAGGCTCTCCACTGAGCCCCCAATGCGGGGGGTCGACTCTATCCCTGGGATCATGACCTGAGCTGAAGGCAGCCACTCAATCAACTGAGCCACCAAGGCGCCCCCTTTATGTTTTTCTTAATAACATTTTTTCTCTATCTTATTTTAATAATACAGTATATAATACATATAACATATAAAATATGTGTTAATTGACTGTTTATGTTATTGGTAAGTCAATAGTAGACTACTTGTAGTTAAGTTCTGCGGGGAGTCAAAAGTTATATGTGGATTTTCTACTGTGCAGGGGGCCAGCACCCCTAACCCCTGCATTGTTCAGAGGTCAACTGTCTATGAAATTTAAATTTCACTGTTCATAATTCAAATTTTATTGGCACACAGCCATCCATGCTCATTCATATACATATTGTCTGTGGTTGCTTTCATACTATAATGGCAAGGTTGAGGAGGTGCAAGAGACATACAAAGCCTAAACTACTTATGGTATGGCCCTTTATAGGAAATGTTTACTGACCCCTGAGTTAGGCTATATCAAGGTCATTAACAGAGCTAGATTAGAACTTAAAAAGAAGGCATAGATTTGTGTAACTTGTATGTTTGTGTAGTATATTTTGCACTTTAATTTCCTATGGGCTTTTTTTGTTGCTGTTGTTTTCTAGCAGAGGGACCCTGGTTGATGGATCTGTAGCTAGTTTGTTCAGGAAATTTTTTACCAACAGGATTGGAACATATACTTTTTTCCACAAAACATACCAGTACAAAGAACATAATGTCCACAGAATATGATAACCCAGAACTTTTCAATACTGAAGATCTCCTAAATCCCTTTTAATATCCATTTCCTATCCCATCTCTGCCCCTCAAGCCTTTTTTGTCTTTCTCCCATCCTTCTATTCCATATTTGCAGTTAATACCAGCTGGATGCCTCAAAGCTTTCCTTTCCTTGATTCAAGGTTGGGAAAAGAGAACAGTGTTTACTGGAATGATTTTAATATAAAAATGTAGTTGAGCAAGATTAGGAAAATACCACTGACTGTCCTATTGGCTTATTTCTTTTACCTTTGAGTTTTCATCCACTTGAATTGAGAAAAAAAAAAAAGAAAAGAAAAGCATTATGCTTAGGAAGATTAACAGAAAATGGAAAACAAACTAGAAAGAGAAATCGCTACCATCCTGTTGTTTTTTGTATAAAGAAGCAGCCACCATTTGCTTCCAAACCAGCTCATCCAGTTCAGAATGAGAGAATGTAACCCTATGCTTGGATGCACCACTTAAGGTCTTTATTTTTTTCTCATAATTTTGGTGGTGGTGTTTGTGAGGGGGAAAGCGATGTTGATATATATTTATTAGTTTGGTCAGCATATGATATCATGGATTTATTTTTTAAATAATGAAGATGTATCAGTTGAACTGATAGGAAAAAGTATTTGATTTCCAAATAGTTTATTATTCATCATTGGATGATAGTTTTTGATGACCTTGAGAGTCTCCTTATAAAACTCCTTGGTGTCTTGGGTATTGCATGCGAGAGCACGTTCATAATCATGTTCTCATCTTTATCCTGTCCTTCCCCCGTCATAGTGAAGTAGCTATAATCCCAGGCGTATTTACCCTACAGCCACCTGGAAGGAAGCCTGTAATGTCATTACAGATGGCAGTGTGCCCAGACTGTCTTAAAAAAGCATTGGCTGTGCTAATTAAGTTTCAGGAAGGGTGATGTTCGCTTTTATATTAACAAGGGTTTTGAAAAGACTGAGGACAGATATGTTAGAAGCAGTTTTCTTATTCCTAAGAGTTCATGGTTAAATTTAGTTGTCCTTTAGCTTCCCGACTCCTAATTTTGAACACTGCTGGGTAATGGATGGTTTGGACAGGGGAAAATGTACTTAATATTTGCACGTTTCTCACGTATCTCATACAGGGCCTCAACTTATTTCCCTTTGTTTGTTTTTTTAAGGGTTCTTTACATTGGTCTGGCCTGCAATACAGCTCGCTATATTTATATTTCCTACCTGGAAAATGCCTGGACTGTTCTCCCCATGGAAGTTCTTCAAGGTAAGTTAACAGCTGGAATGAATTATTTTTCTACCTGACTAAGCTATGACTATGTAAAAGTTTAGTGGCCTTGAGCATCTGACTCTGAAAGGAAGGGCAGACCTATTGTTTTATATGATTTTGAAGTGGTTGTTAGGGAAGAGGTGACATCAGGGGGTTGGTTCGTCAGTTACTCTGAGTCTTCTGTGTTTGTTGAGCCAAACAAAGCTGAATTTGTCTTACACCCTTGTGATTTAACAAAAAAGGAACTCTGGAATAAACTCTATGTACAGTTGTTAAGTGTATACATCCAAAGGTAGTTTTAAGTATAAAAGGATTTATCTTTTAAAGACTTCGGTGTTTTGGTGTTTGTAGGTTAACTGTACATATTGAAAAAAAAAAGGTTGTCATAATTATTTTGTTTCTTCAGTTTCTTTTATCACATCTAGTGATTTACAACTAAAGCTTTATAGTCAAGCTCTTATTTTCCCATGAACGTTTTAAATCTTTGCTCAAATATCCTGACCAGAGTTCTCTTTGCTTCACTGGACTGTTTCCCTTCAACAGATAACTTTGGAAAAAAATTTCTAGGAAGCTCTTGCCATGTGGCTTAGGAGCAATAAAAACTTGGATTTCTATACAAAGCTCATTGCCATATTAGCTCATATAATCTAGACTATATACTGAAGACCCTTGTTAACTGCTTGGTTGAACCATTTGGTGGTTGGCATGATGATTAAAATAAAGGTTTAGGACAACATTATCAGAGTTGAGGTCTTCTGGGATGGCCCAGGCTCCTAAATCAGTAATTTTACTAAATAGTCTGTGATTATATACAATTTCATTAGCTTTATAGACTGCCATTATCATTTTCCCTAAACCTGAGGATAGAAACTGAAGAAACAAAACAATGAACATAATTTCTCATCATGATATCTAAGATGAAAAACTGATTATTGTACATCTAAACAAAATGTACAAAATGCAAGCTCATTCATCAAATCCCATTGTGGCAATGAAAAAAAAAACCCATCCCTCTTGAAAGGAGATAATTTTTATTCACATTATAAAATTAAAATATATACATACTCTAAAGGTGCTCTTCTCAGGCCTGATGCAATGGTATAATTGGTGAAAGGAGATTTTGTTTAAAATAGAAAATGAAATTTGGTCTTATAATAAATGGTTGTTTATAATAATTAGAAGGACATTATAATAATATATGCATATATATTTTTTTTCTCCTTTTAATTTAATATGAATTAGATGGAAAAGGACATAAATGACTCAAGAGAGCAAGAGAGAAGCTTTTTACATGAAATGGTTAAAGGAACAACAAAGGAATTTTATAAGAGGAAAAAAAATAAATGCTGTTATGAATCAAAAAACTTTTTTCCTGTTAATTTATCCAAGATAAATTAAATAGCTACAAGAGTCAGGCAGCATGCTGGGAATGTCATAAATGCAATAAAATGTAATAAAAAATAATATATTAATTTAGGCCCCAAGGCCCCACCATCTGTTGTGGAAGGTGGATGTGTAAACACATAATTACTACAGTGTATTAGATGGAATCAGAAAAATGTGCCAGGTAACACAGAAGAAGCTCCTTGGAAGGAGTAGGGGATAGAATGATAAAGATATTATTGAAAGATGCCCCCCAGAAAATCACATATGAGCTGGATTTTGAAGGGTGCATAGGAATCCACTATGGCATACAGAAAATGCCAGAAAGCCATGTGCCCAAGCTAAGAAGTAGAAAGCAGAGTGGCAACTTCAGGGAAACAAAGTGTATGCCGTGGCATTAGTTAAATATTTATGGATACCTCAGGGCGATTATCCCAGCATTTAGGGAGCTGGCCATGTTTGAAATCCAGACAGGCATTCTGCTTCCCGTGGCAGGCTACAATTTATACCTCTGTGGTTCATTTTATTTTCCCCTGTGCCGGTAGAAACCTAGTTACTGATCTGAAGCAAGTAAGAAAGGGTATCTGTAAATACATAGAGACTCCTTGTCTCATAGAGGACTCTGTGAACACTTCTAAGAGCTCTTTGTGTCTGAGACTGGAGGAGACAGTCTCATTCCCTGGCAGAAGTGAGTGCTTAGTATGTTTTGGTTGTACAACAAAAACAAAATCCCTTGCCTTTGTTAGACCCATACCCACCCCACAGAAAATAGTGGATCACCCACGTCGAATAAATCCTGCATCACAGAAATACACTTCTGACTGAAGAGGTTTGTTTTGCCAGTCTGGATTCTTCTACCTTTACACATATTGTCCAAATGACTTTAAAGTCTTTGTGCTTAAGGCAGCTCTACTTAGGATATGGTAAAGACAAGGAACAATGATGACAAAACACTGATTTAATTATGGGACGATCCCACTGTCATGATATAGATGCTCCTTAATTCCTTGACTGGAATTGTTACTGATGATTACCAAAGACCTAGTCTCAATGAGGTGGTGGCTAGGAAGTCGGATTTTGGCTCTCTTCATTGATGATCTTGGCACTGAATAGTCTGCACTTCCATTCTTTGATTCCCAAACAGTGCCACACCAGTCTTCTTAAAAAAATAGAGGTGAGTCTGTCTCTTCATCCTGTTACCCCTTGCCTCTTCCCCAAAACACCACAAGAACTAGTATCACCTGGTGGGCAACTGAAGGCAAGGAGACAAGGGATGCACTTTACTCCCTATCTTCCACTGCCCATCTCTTCCTCTTTTGGGTTATATGTAACTAACAAAGGAGGATTCCTTGTTATCCTTCATTCCTTGGAGCTTTTGATCATCATCTCAGCATTTGTCTCCTTAGGTCATGTTGGTAATAACTAGCAGATGAGATGGGGATGAAGTAAATTTCCTCCTCTCTAGGCCCCTAGTAAGGAGGCTCTGCAGGTATCCATTTGGGGATCAAGGTAAGACTACTGGATACTGTTGGGAATTGTGAGGATGTTTCTTTCCCATGATCTTTCTCATATTTAGTGGCCAGTATTCTTGCAAGCTTATCCTGTTAGCAGTCTTGGCTACCATCTGCAGCAAACACGTTGTTCTGTAGGCAACTGGCAGCACCATATACAGAAGCAGGACATATTTCCTGCCCATAAGGAGCCTGCAATTTATTTTAAAAAGAGACAGTGAGTCTAAGTCCCAAAAGCATTGCTAGGTGGAGTAGAGGGGGTGTGAGTTTATATTTATTTCTCAAGATCTGTTTTTAAAAACCATAGGAATTTTCTCTCTTGCTTTTGTACAAGAAGCATTTAAACATTCGTGATTGTGATGACGTATATATACTTTACTGTATATATAACAAATCAAACCCAGATTTGTTATGCTCCTTCCTATGCAGGTATTGGTTGTGAATACTTAGAAACTTTGAGATGAATGTGATCAAAATTATTCTTGCTATTAAAATGCATTTAAGGAAATTAGGCCCAGCCCAGGGCTGCTGTAACTAAAGAGGTCCTTTTAAGGTACTTGGCTGAATGGTCCAAGCACTGAAGGGTGAAGATGAGGTCTATGTCAGGTCCTTCTCTGCAGAAAGCTCAATCAGTGGGAGTTGGGTTAAGATTTTGATGAAAGATGGTTTTTTAAGTGTCACCAGTAGGAGGGCTCGAACTGGTATTTATGAAGCTTTGCTTTTTATTTAGTATGCCTATTCAGCAAGTAAGAACCATGTTTTCCTTCTCCTTGTGTTCTGGAAGATCATAAAGACATTATGAAAGGGTTACTATGCAGTCCTCTTCTGACAGTGGAAATCTTAGACATGATTCCAATCTGTTAGTATCCATATTGGAAATTTTCCGTGTGGCTTAACCCTTGAAACACAAGTAGCTTGCCACATGAAAATGCAGGATAGACAAATGCTCTAGGTTTAGCATTTCAGTTGATAAACTGGCGTATAAAAGTTACTGGCGCTACTATTAAGATCATGTTTTAATCAGAATAGTGTTATAAATTGTAATAGAGCAGTTTTATTCTTTGTCACTCCCTTGGTTTCTTTACAGTTAGTTACTAAAGATTCTTACATAACGTTTTCTTCAAAATAGGCATTATTTTGTCCATTTAAAATTCACTTTAAATGTCTCTGCTTCAAGAATCCTGTTCTGGCAGTGGCATCTCACACTTAGCTCTTCCTTTTCTGAACTGTTCTTAGATTTATGGACTGTTACACAGTTTAGCACTTAATTGCTACCCAAATATTTTACAAATACTAGTTTTACTTCCTTAGTTTTAACTCTTAAATGCAAAGACCATGCTTATGCTTTTTGAATTCTCCAAAGAAATATGCATATAGGAAGAGATACTT
Organism: Neomonachus schauinslandi; assembly: GCF_002201575.2. NCBI lineage: Eukaryota > Metazoa > Chordata > Mammalia > Carnivora > Phocidae > Neomonachus > Neomonachus schauinslandi. Next base: position 149,635,344 of record NC_058405.1, read on the forward strand.
CAATTGCTTATTATTTGATTTTATAGTTTCCTGCAAAATGTACTGTAATTATATTTTCTAAATTTTAAAGCTCTTGAATAATACAGAAAGTTCTATCTCAAAAATTTATAAATATGTAAAGAAAAACTGAAAACTAAATTTAAAAGCTGAACCTTCAATATTAACTTTCTTCCTAGGATACCATCCTTTCTCCACTGCACATCTATAAAACATCAGTGTGTTTTTTAATCATTTACTTATGTTCCCACCTCATTCTATAAATTATTTAAGACAACTTACCGAAATACACAATAATCTACAAACTATTAAGCGCTTAGGCTTGAATTAGACTGTCTTGTATTCTGGCTTCCCCACCTATAAACTGGGTGTTTTGGGGCAAGATACTTAGTCTCGCTAAGCCTTAGATTCTTATGCTATAGAATAGACTAATATGAGTATTAAATAATCCATGCAAAGTATTTAGAATATTAGCTGACACATAGTTAGCCTTCAATAAATGTTAGATAATATAACAAAGTAAAATTTAAAATTATAAATAAATAAAAGTCAGGACGAAGGGAAATGTAATTTAAAAGATTCGACTCTACAAGATTAAATGGCAGTTATGCATTAAAACCTGGCCATAAATGACTAGTCAGTGCACACTGTTCTTAAAGTTATCTTTGGGAAGTGAAATTTTTACTGTCTGATATGACAGCAGTTCTCATGTGAGGCTTGATATGGGGAAACACTGAGCACGTAGCGTACATTGTTGGCAAGTCTTGACATTAAACACAGTCAGCTTGAGTGGTAGTCTCCTAGAACTTCTCTTAAGGTATGCTGGGGGCACGATGCCAGCATGTAAAATTCACAAGGGCCTGTAAAACACTGTTGTATCAGTTACACACTTTTTTTTTTTTAACTTGTAAAGTGAAGTTAAGAAACTTACAGAAGCTTCATTTCCTCTGTTCATTTTTCCTCATACATAGGATTTGGAACTTCTCTCCAACCTTTCCCAGAGCACCTTTTATCTCCAAATGCCTTCTTCCTCATACCCCAACATGTGGACCACTGCCTACTTAGTTTCAACATTCTTTTGCTCAGCTGCCAGTGTGTGTCAAGGCGCTGGATATGTTTGTTCTCAAGGAGCTGTTTCTCTTTCAGATAAATCCTGGCCCTTTTCACCCACTAGACTGTAAACTCCATGGTGGTTTAAGATGTGTTTTGTACATTATCGTATCCTCAAAGCAGAGCAGGGGCTCTGGCACAGTTTAGGTGCTCCCTTAAGTCCCACTGAATGAATGCACGGTGATTCTTGCAGTGCTATACGTTGGTGGATATGGGAGCTTTGGTTTTTTAACAATAATTGTTGCATGCCTTATATAAAGTTTCTTTCATGCAACACACAGATGCTTCATGCAGGTGGCTGCTAGGTCCACTGTTCTTTGTAGGGTTCTCTGCTATTTTTGGAAGGTCTATTGCTGTTGGTGGCCCTGACTCTGGCAGAGACACTGGGCTTGCTGTTTATCTGAGGTTTCCTTTTCTTCATGGACACATAGTTGGACTCTATTTCCCAGTCTCCGTTGCAGTTAGGTACGACCATTTGGCTAATTCTTTTCAGTGGAATGTGAGCAGAAATGATGTGTGTCACTTCTAAATGCAGACCATAAAATTTTCCATGTGCCATCCACTCCTCCCCACTCTGCCAGCTGGATATTGGTACCCAAGGTAACCAGGTGCTGAAGATGGCAGAGTCTCTGCAGCCTGGATCCCTGAATGATGACCCATGCCCACTGGACTTCATATGATGTATGAAACCACTGAGAGTCCAAGGTTGATCTGTTACAACGGCTATCATTACCTTAACCAATACAGACTCTGCTTATTGTGAGCCCAATGGAGTTTTCTTTCTTTCTTTTTTTAAGAAAGAACAGTCTCTTTTCACTAGGTTGATCTTTCAGAAGCTTTTTTTTATCCTAGCATTTGGGAGGTACCCTGAAGTAACTGAAATGTGTGCTTTGGTCCATCAATGCCTAAGGTTTGTCACAACTGATTCAGTGTGTCGGTGCTATGCGGATATTTATGTTTTGTTTAGTGAGCACAAGTCAGTGGCAGAGCAAGAAAAACAAAACAAAAAATCCTAGTTCTCCAGTACTTTGTCAGTTCTTACCCCTCCCAGCCATTATGATGTGATTTCCTCAAGCCAAGCAGCATTTTACAAAGAGCAGCTGTCTGTTTGGGAAGAAAGGATTTTTTTTCTTGCTTATCCCTGCATTCTTCTGGGCCAAGACGGAACAATCTTGAAGTTCATGTTACAGGATCAGATACCAATGTTGAATACTATAAGATAAAGAGTTATTTGGAGCATATAAAAAACTTGGTAATATGTATGATGTGAGCTCTTTAAAGAAGGAGGAGAAGTAGGTAGTAAGAATATACTTTTTTTTTTTTCCTTTTTCTTTTTTCTTTTTTTGTAGAGATAGTGGGAGCTGGGAGGGGCAGAGGGAGAAGGAAAGAAGGCATCCCAAGCAGGCTCCATGCTCAGTGCAGATCCCAGTGTGGGGCTTGATCTCACCTGAGCTGAAGTCAAGATTGGACTCATAACCAACTGAGCCACCCAGGCACCCTGAATATACATTTTTTTAAACTGACAGATTGTTGGACATGTTTGATATTATCAAAAAACCTCTCAAAGTAGATTGTTATATTACCTGTGTAATACTTTTAATTAATAGTTGTTGTGAGGGTGTATAGTATAGTACTTAAGCACTGAAGTGCTGAACTTACATACCTTAGGTTCAAATCCTGTTCTACTACCCTGTTGTCTGTGTGACTTTGGACAAGGCACTTTAATCTCTCTGTGCCTAGTTTCCTTTTTTTGGAAAAGGAAGAAAAAAATAATAATACTGGGAGGAATAAGTGAGATAAGCTGTATAAAACACTTAGCACAATTCCCAGTAAACTGCTATAATATCATTAATGAAAAAAATTTAATGTTAGTCGTAATTATTTCTCATGGTTCTCGGTTATTCATATGGAGTGTATTCCCAAATAGTTAAGGTCTTGGTGGGTGGGAGGGATGGGGTGGCTGGGTGATAGACAGTGGGGAGGGTATGTGCTATGGTGAGCACTGTGAATTGTGCAAGACTGCTGAATCACAGATCTGTACCTCTGAAACAAATAATGCAATATATGCTAAGAAAAAAAAAAAAAAGAAGATAGTTAAGGTCTTGGCTGTAGGTGCTGTGAAGCTATCTCTGTGTTTCTGTTAGGCCTTCTAGGTAATCCTGAGGGGCCCCAGTAAAGGTAAGGAAAGACTGAGAAGCTAAGTTTCTATGACCTATGTGGTCTTTGAAAGTCATTCATCATCAGTTAACATATGGTGTTGAATTGCCACTCAAACATACACATTAAACACCTATTATGTGAGTTGGTGTTTGAATTGCCATTCACAAATATCAATAGTTTCCTGACAAGTAGCCACGGAAGGGTTAACACATATTGCAAGGAGAGTCAGTTCAAGTACCTTTGTTACTATTATCAGTCAGGGGGTAGCATCTTTTTATTCTTAGACTGCTCCACCCAACCTAGTTATCTCATACTAAAAGGTTTAAAAGTTGTAGCTCTAGTGTGAAAACACTTTTACCCATGCCACTGAATAAATTTGCTTATTTATTTCATCATATAGAGAGTAATCATCTACTTTTTCACAGTTCTTAATAAAAAATAAAGTAGACAGAAGCATTTTCTTTTCTCAGCTTATATCTTTTACCTCCCAAATCTTACAGGAAAGTTGTTTCAGGTAGCACAGCTGTTAAGACTTTCTTTCTTGCCTTACAAATATGAAAAATGGTGGGGAGTTTTTAGGTTTGGAAATTGCTTTTTTATTGTTTTAAAATTAGAGGACCAGAACCGTAGTAAAAACACTGGCAAGAGTTTCAGATAACTAATATTACTAGAAGTTTCATGGGATTTTTCAGTTTTGCTAGTTTCTTTTCTAGGAAGTAGTATGGATTCTTGTATTTACATATTTTGAAATAAGGGATCTCAGAGAAACCAATTTTTAATTCTACATCTGCCCTGGAGAATACTGGAGCATAGAGGCAGAGTGGCTTTCATTCTTTTGCTTTTGGTACCAAAGAAAATTTTTTACTGTATGCTTTACTATATTTTCCTTCAGCTAATGCTCTGAGTTGCTTTAAGGAATATAGTTCCCAATTATCTAATTAGTCCCAAAAAGCAGTCAGGAAATTCTAGAAATCTGACTACAGAGAATCTTTTACAACTGCCACATAATACTAGCCCCAAAATTCTAAGAACAGTTTAGAATCTTTAATAAGAATCCTGACTTAAGTCATCCTTCTGGAAGATGCTTTAATTATCTTAGAAGACTCAGTGTTTTAGAAAATCCTTAGAATTTTGAAGAAAAAGAAACTCTCTTTACTGTTGGAATTATATTTGACCTGGAATTATAACAAAAATATGTTATTGTTTTGGTCACATGAATACATAGGCCCATCTTTGTCTACTTGTAAATCCAGCAATTGACTGCTCACACACAGATATAAGGATCAATTTGGCTTCACTATTAACGTTAATTTATAATCATTTAATGTAATTTCAGATCTTTGATGATTCATCTTTAAGAAATGATTTCCACATCTATGTTGTATTTTACTAATCTAATTTTGAATACATTCATCTTATTTCTTAGAATATTTAAGTTTTTTCCTTAGTGTTGTTAATGAAGAAATATGCGTATCTGAAAAGAAATGGAATTAGCAGCATCTTTAATAATATAAAGGGAAATATTTAAGAATATTTCCACTGTGTACTACTGTGTCAACATTTATAATTAAGACTCTAGGGGGCGCCTGGGTGGCTCAGTTGGTTGAGCTTCCAACTCTTGATTTCTGCTCAGGTCATGATCTCAGGGTCCTAGGATCAAGCCCCGCATCAGGCTCCACGCTCAAGGGGGAATCTGCTTGATATTCTCTCTCTCCCTCTCCCTTTCTCTCTGCTTGCTCTCTCTCTCTAAAATAAATAAATCTTTAAAAAAAAAAAAAACTACCCAGCTTTCTCAGTTCTGAGAAAGCTGGTATTATCTAAGGTATTGCAATTGTTTAGTCAGATAAAGCAAATTCTTTATTTGACTTCTGTGGAAATTAAATATGCATACTATTTCTAATCATCTAGTCCATTTTTCTAGTTAAAAAATAACCTAGTTGAAATGATTACTGAAACCTATAAACCTCATAAAAATTATATTTATTATTTAACTAGGTATCCAGTAAAAACAGTGTTTATTCCATTATTGGGTCCACTTAAGATCATCCCTGGTAATTTAATTGTACGCTAGACATTGTGAATTTTACTTTGTTGGGTGCTGGATATTATTGCATTTCTATAAATATTCTTGAGATTTGTACTAGGATACAGATAAATTATTTGGAAATAGTATGATCCTTTAGGGTTTTGCTTGTGAAGATTACTTAGGTGGGACCAAAGCAGTGTTCAGACTAATTCTCATTCTGTCATAATACTAACACAAGGCCCTTTTGAGTACTCTCCCAATCCCAGGAATCATGAGTTTTCCAGTTTGGTGGAAACAGGTACTTTTCCTGGCCCTGTGTAGGTTCTGAGTACTGTTTTCTGTAATGCTTTTGGATGGTTCTTTCCCTGGCTGTGGACAGTCTGTACCCATGCTTTTGCTGCAGCACTCTGCTGAGCACTTGAGGGAGACCACCTGCCGACGCCCGTGGGATCTCTCTGTAAAGCTCTCTCCTCCCTGGTACTCTGCCCTCTCTGGAACTCTAGCAGCCGTGGTCTCTGCAGACTGTCGGCTGCTGCTCCTCAACTCAGTGGCTCCCCCTCTATGCCTTGCAGCTTTTAAACTCTAACCAGGCAGTAAGCTAGGGCTCCTCATTTGTTTTCCATCCATCAGAGATCACTGTCCTTGTTTTGATGTCCAGTGTCTTGGGAACTACTGTTTCATATATTGTGTCCAGTTTTTGTTTGTTTCAGAAGGAGGGCAAATCCAGTCCATTATTCCATTTCAGTCAGAAGCAGACTAATGTCAGGTTAAATCTTAAATGAATATTAATCATATAGTTTAATTTTTCAAAACATAGGTAATGAGATGCTATTATCTCAAAATGAGATTATTTTTCAGGGAGCAAGCTCATGACTTAATCTAGGCAGAACCAGATGATTTCTTAACCCCTTCTAGCTATAAAACCTGTTGTGGCAGGATCTTTTTATTACATTTAAAGCAGTGCTCTAATAAAAGATTTAAATTCAGACAGTGCACAGTTGCTATACCAAAATTATTTTTCATCTGTTACCTTTATCCTTCCCTCCCTCCCAACAAATGGTGAAAATATAACAAAATGGGTATTGAGGCACTGTAAATGGTCTCTACACTCTTTTGGAAAACAAATTGGAACCATATATTAAAAGGCATAAAAATTATTATATCCTTTGAATCAGTAACCTTATTTGTAGAATTATAGCCAAATAAATAATCTCATATATGTAAAAAGCTGTATCTCTAGAAATTTTAATCATGGTGCTAATTATAATGGAAAAAATTGGAAATAATCTTAAGTCATAATGGGTGTCCAGTAAGGGGTTAAAAACCCAAAATATATAAAGAACTCCTACAACTCAACAGCAAAAACCCCCAAACAACCCAGTTCAAAAATGGGCAAAGGACTTGAACAGACATTTCTCCAAAGAAGTTACACAAACAGCCAGTGAACATATAAAAAGATTTTCAGCATCACGAGCCATTAGGGAACGCAAATCAAAACCACAATGAGATACCACTTCATACCTGTTAGGAATGCTATTATAAAAAAAACATGAAAAATGACAAGTGCTGGGAAGGGTGTGGAGAAATTGGAACTGCCTCTTTTGCATTTCTCAGGGGAATGTAAAGCAGTACAGCGACCGTGGGAAGCAGGCAGCTCCTCAAAGTGTGGAACATAGTATCACCCTATGACCTAGTAATTCCACTTTTGGTGTACACACCGAACAACGGACAGCAGGGACTCAAGCAGATCCTTGAACATCCATACACGTAGCAGCAGGATTCACAATAGCCAAAAGGAGGAAACAACTGGAATGTCCATCAACAGATGAATGAATAAAATGTGTTATCTCCATGCAAGAGAATATTAAAAAGGAGGGAAATTCTGACCCATGCTACAACTTGGATGAACTCTGAGGACATTATGCTAAGTGAATAAGCCAGACACAAAAGGACAAGTACCAATTCCACTGATAAATGGTTCCACTTATAGGAGGTACCCAGAGTAGTCAGATTCAGAGAAAGTGGAATGGCGGTTTCCAGGGCCTAAGCAGAGTTATTATTTAATGGGTACAGAGTTTCAGTTTGGGAGATAAAAAAAAAAATTCTGGAGATGGATGGTTGCATACCACTTTGAATGTACCTAATGCTACTGAACCATGCACTTAAAAATGGTTAAGATGGTAAATTTTGTTATGCATATTTTACTAGAAATCAAGTATATGTCCTTAGTATGTATGTGTGTGTAATTAAGTAAATATTTCGCACTCCAAAAAAGAGTAAACTAAGGAATGCTCATCAGACACTCCCACTCTTCTTCCTCTCCAGGAGTGACGCACGCAGCCATCTGGGCAGCATGCATTTCTTACCTCAGTGCAGCTGTTCCCCCTGAGCTGAGGACCTCTGCTCAGGGCATCCTGCAGGGCCTTCACCTGGGTCTGGGGAGAGGTTGTGGTGCCATGATCGGAGGCGTATTAGTCAATTATTTTGGTAAGAATGGCTTTCTCCTTTTCCCTTTCTTCTTTGTTGAGAACTTACACAATTTTTCAGCAGCACCTCAGTAAACACTCAAATTATTACTGAAGATTGCCGGAAGCCAAACTCCAGTATTCATATTATCTTTCTCCCTTTCATGGTAGTCGTAGTTGTAAAGCAGTGTGCTTAAGTCATTAGGATGATTAGAGCCAGCCCGTAACTGTGCACACTTCTGTGACAAACAGCCTAATGGGATGCTACACAGATACCTCAAAGGGGCCAAACAAATGAAGAAACACCTGTGCTTTTGGTTTGAAGCAAGTTACCCTAAACCTGCTGATAGTAATGCTAGAGGAAAGAAAATTCATCATTATTTCAGAAAAATGTAGCTATTTGCTGCCTTTGGTAATGTCGCTGCATCTCTGATGACACAGTCTGGCTGCCCGGTCCAGCCTCCCTTGTCGGAAATACAGGGGGTGGTGTGGAGAGGAGATCATCCTGCTCAAGGAATCTGGACTGCTCAGTCATCTATGCAAGGTGGGCCCAGGGTATCTGAATTTATAGCACTATTCGAGTTCTGCTGTTCCAACTACTGATTAATAGGGCTATTTAACAGGTAAATGGTGTTTAGGAAGAAGAGAGCACCACTGAGTTTTATGGTAAGAGGCACTCAGAGACAATCCGTTGTAAATGTAGTTTTAAAATTGGATGCATGACCAATCCAGTACCAGCACTGGGGGCTCCTGGCACTTACCAGGCCTGTTGTCCACTGTATGAAGCCACTGACTAGTCATCGTTCCCTGGTTCATCCCAAGCCCTGCTGCCTTTGCCCTGAACTTCGGCACATTGACAGTTTCGGATGAAGGCTATCTGCATTTCCTGGAATTACTCTGCTGTATAGTGCTCTGTTTGTTTCCACAGGGGCTGCTGCGACCTTTCGAGGAATCGGCATGGCCTGCCTGGTGATCCTCCTGCTTTTTGCCCTGATCCAGTGGCTGGCAGTGCCAGATGAGGAAGAAGGTAAACCTGTCCATTCTCTCTTACTGGTTCCTAAGGTTGAAGCCATGGAGAATTCTATATGTACCCCTCAGAAACCCAGAGGTGGTAACAGACCTGCCTGGCTAGATTTTCTGAGTGGTGTGTATCAATGAATTTATGTGTACCACTGCTAGAGAGAAACTGTCTCCTGTGTTGAAACGAATGCTGGTCATTTTAAGTAGCTTGGGGTTTTCATGTTTTTGTTTTGTTTTGTAGTACAAGGTAGTATGGGAAGAACTGGTTTTAAATTTCTCTGGTACTCTAAAGGGATTTCAAATTTAAATCACATACATTTAACCTATACAGCAATTTTACTCCTAGGGATAGGGAGTGGTATTAATTGTTACACTTTTACATTCATTTGGGAAAAAGTATCTAAAAACTTAAATTTGAAGTTTTCCCTTAACCAGGCATGACCCTCCTTAAAATTGTCATATAGAAAGGAGGTCATATCAAATATAATGTACAAGTTGAATCAACTTTTTTCTTTTTAATGAAGAAAACCAACCAGTCTTGCTTAGCTCTTGGGTCCCAGAACAAGGCTCATCTTCTTTGGTGTCCTATTCTTTTTTCTTTTTAAAGATTTTATTTATTTATTTGAGAGAGACAGAGAGAGAGCACGCATGAGCAGGGGAAAGGGGTAGAGGAAGAGGGAGAAGCAAACTCCTGGCTGAGCAGGGAGCCTGATGCGGGAACCCTGGGATCATGACCTGAACCGAAGGCAGACACTTAACCTTAACCGACTGAGCCACCCAGGTGCCCCTGGTGTCCTAGTCTTTAAGGACCATTTGCCTCAAGCACCTTTTTCTGTTTAGGGAAAAACTAGCTTGTTACAGAAAACCCCAGAGGCAGATTTTAATGCTAACAAGTTATACAGAAAGAAAGACCAATGCTTTTTTTCCCTCACTTTTTTTAAAAATCTTAAATGGATTATAGAGTGTTAATCCATGCCTTCAGTAAAAGGCCAATAAAAACAGCTATTACTGTTTTTATGCTTATCTTTAAAAACTCAGTCCTGTAAGTGGGCCTAAGACAACATTCACGATAACCCATGCCCACAGATTAAATTATATCTAAGTGTAATGAAGAATACACTTCATAAATAAATATGTTAATATCTATTAATACCTATAAAGAGATCCTGGGAGATAAACATCACATCTGTTGTTCAGTACTTGCACCAAGAGGCCCTCGATACACAGTAATTTACTAATGTGGCCAAGTACACTAGAATGGGCTTATGGGATTGTCTGCTTATTTATTTTTATGTTTGTTTAAATATGTAGAAAACTCTGAAAAATGATTTAAACATGATTTTCTCTCCAGACAAGACAATGCTGGCAGAAAGGATTCCTGTTCCCTCTAGTCCTGTTCCCATAGCAACCATTGACTTGGTACAGCAACAGACAGAGGATGTCATGCCACGCATTGAGCCCAGACTTCCGCCCAGGAAAACCAAGCACCAGGAAGAACAGGAGGATGTAAACAAGCCAGCTTGGGGGGTCAGCTCCTCTCCCTGGGTGACTTTTGTCTATGCACTCTACCAAATTAAAGAGATGATGCAGCTAACAAGAGACAACCGTGCTCCTGAGATACAGCCTTTGCAGGTAAAGGTACTCCCTTAAGTGGGCTCAGCTGTGTTAATTATTCACTCAAGGAGATTTATGGAAGGTCTGGTGGGCAAAACAAACATGCAGACAAATAATTTCAGTATTCTGTGACAAGTGCATTATAGAGGTATATACAAGGTTCTACAGAGGGAAAATTCTGCCTATGGAGCTCAGTAAGGCTTCACAGAGAAGATATTTCTTGAAAGAAAGAAAATAAATCCAAGAAATTGTACTTTTCTTTAAAATTTCAGTGTTGACAGATACCAGTTCCAGTGAGAATATATGGTTCTTGCCACGGGAGACCATTATTTATTAATCTCTGTTATTCTGAAATTCTAGTGAGGACCTTATATATAATAGGACTTCAGTAAATATCTGATGAATTAATACCCTGAGCCACTGTATGAGTCTAATGGAATACTCAAATTAGTGGGAGTGTTGTTTTGCTGGTGGCCTCACATGAAAAATTGTGTTTTTTTCTCGTCCCTAGAGATATAGTCTCTCCTGAGTAGTCAGATCATGTTGATAAAACAGTATGGGTAATTGTTAACTAAAGCTATCTACTGCCTTTGGAAACGATCAAGTGTGACTTCTATGAATAGTTCAGCTAAAGTAATGAGTCTACTTCCCTGTTTATATTAATCATATCCTTTTACTTGATGAGTCATGTCGCTCTATATCTAGAGTAGCTTCAGAGAACACATAAGACAAAAATAAAGAGTAATTTGGATAATTTCCTTTTTAGAAAATTTGAACTTCCTTAATTAAATTTATCATGACTTTGTAAACTAACATGTAATATTTCTATAATTTAAACCAAATCTGAGTCTTCCCATACTCATAATGCATCCTGGTCTATGCATGATCTTACTCATTTATCAAGATTATAAACTCACATGAATGTCCTGCTCAGTCAAAAAAAAGAGTCTTGGGGTTGAAGGAGCACATGAAGGAGGCGAAGCAGCGAGGTGAAGCAGAAGAAGGGATAAGATCTTCTGCTTGAATAGCAGTGTTTTCATTACTTTGGGTACTCATCCTCATTTTCACGGAAGCCTATTAGGCCTACATATTATCATTGCATTTTTTTTTCTGGCATGTTAGGATTAATAAAAACTGGCTGGTATGGCTTATTCTTACAAATAAGAAGTCATCATATTAAGATTTCTTTACATTTTAGAATTGATCACAGAAATAAAACTTTTTCTTTGGTGGTCAGCTATTTGAAGTGATGTATACTAATTCAGAGGAAAATCTGTTTTTAAAAAAACATGTTTCCTGATTTGTATCAATCAGGACTCTGGCGATGTAGCATTTTACAGACATACTGGGGGCGGGGGTGATATGCTGGAGTATGTGTGGACTCACAGTTACTTACCATTGGTGACCTAAGTGCTTGTTTCCATTCCCCTTTTTTACACAGATGTTCTGTCTTACCTTGCAGTGTATACTTTAAATCCCAAGTATTCATCAGGACCCTTAATTTCAGGACATTCTTTTGTTGGCTTTTCTCTGAGGCTAAGAATGCCTTCCTTACTTTCTGTCAGACAGGTGCTTCCAGCTCTTGAATTCTGTTCAATTCCATGCTGCTTGCTCAGTGACTTGTCACAATGGTGGTGGCTCAGTAAATATTTGCTGATGTAAATTGTTTTCTTAGTAGTACCAGGCATTTTGGTAGTGATGTTCCTTTATCCTCAAGATACATCTGCTTAAAGTGTTTGTGTTTTTCATGCGGCTTTGGCAGTTGCACATAGGAAAGGAGATGAAAGGTAAGACATTCTATCTTTATTCCTCTATTATTTGTTCCCTGAAGTTACTTCAGGATGATCTCCCCATGTTTCTTATATCTTACTTGAAGGCATATGAAAAATGTTGGATATATTTGCAAGCAGCCCTGACTACAGAACATCTTCTCTTTTTTTCCTTCCAGGGGACCAATGAGAATCGGGAAAATTCTCTAGCTGGTGGAGTCCGGCCTGTCCCATGTGAGACTCACTCTGACCCATCTAGAAACCAGCCATCCCCTCAAGCAGCAGCATCTCAGACGCAGAGCAGCCCCACTCACCCCAGTGTGGACCAGCGTGTGGAGGAGAGCGAGGACCAACAGGCTCAGCCTGCCACTGGGGGACACTGAGGGCTCCCACTCATCTCACACCCTGCATGGAACCAGGCTCCTCTGCCAGGACAGAGGGAGAGGCTCCCTGAACCTAAGACATGCCTCACCTTGAGAAGCATAGCACTATATACGCTTCTAAATACCTGAACTCATCAACATGGAAACACACATACATACACAGGAGCTACAGTACATACTGGCAGAAACAGATAAACTTTCCATAATCCCACTGGAATCACAGAAGGGGAATGGGAGTTCGGTGAAGACTTCCAGTTCTTCAGTTGGTTAGGTTAAGGACTATAGGACTTCTTTGCCAGTGCAGTAAGGGTTGAAAGCAGCAGTTACACTAAGTAAGTGGAGGGAAAGGAGGTGTTTCAAGGTGAATGCTGACACAATTTCCCTCTTCTGATTATTTATTCTAATTACTTGGTTCTTAACGCAAACTGGGAAGAAATGAAATGTATCTATAATTTTGTTTCTCTTGAAGAGAACTATTTAAAAAATTACATGACATATTTAAAAAAGTAGCCAGATAAGTTACTAGCTTATATGCTTTTGTTTAAAAAAAAAAAAAAAAAGGAAAAAGTTTCATCAGAAACTTGGCATATCTCTAGCAAATATATTTTTATATGTATATGGTATATAATGAAAATAGTCAATTCTTTGAGCAGCAAAAGCCGTATTGACTACTGCAAACTAACCTGAGCTTTAAAACGCCTTTTGTTTTAAATGGGCTTTAAGACCAGAGGAGGGAATATTTCAAATAAACCAACCAATTCAGTATCCTGTGGTTTGACAGACAAGGGTTTACTAAATATTAATCAATACTGTAAATAGCCTCGATCACTGTTTAACAATTTTATAGTGATTTGGGCTCTAAGTAGCTGATGGAATTTTAAAAAAAAATTACCGAATTCCTAGGGGTTTCTTTAATTAAGCAGTACTATTTACAAATAACAGTATAAGATTTAAGTGCCTGGGAGAGGGATACAATTTTTAAAAATTACACAATGGGTAAGTTTTTGTTTTGTTTTTGGTGAGGGGAAAAGGTGGTGAATAGGAAGCCAGGAATGGAAAGGATGAGAACTATATTTTCCAATGACAAAAAAAACAAATCTCAGTATATTCTTTTCCATGAAGATACTGTCAGACACTGGACAGATCAGATAGGGGTGTGCTACTGTAAATATCATAGCTACAGTCAGAACTGTGGCTGAGTGATTCATGCATAAAGCCTGCTGCTAAAAATGAAAAACTGAGGATATGAGGAAGCCTTGGGGAAGGGCTGTGGAAAAGGGAATGCTGCTTTAGCTGAATGAAGGTCAATTATGGTATGTGTAATAACTGTGAGTGAGCACAGGAGAGAGGAAAGGAAAGAACAGAGTTAAAAATGAGCAACTCACCTTACCTCTAACCCTGATTAGACAGGATGAGTTGTAAACTGAGGGCTTCTCCATGACACCATACTTCTGCCCAATACTGCATCTGGGAGAAGAAATTCTATACTTGGATGTCTAGCTTTGCCACAAAACACAGCTTAAAAATAAAATAACAGAAAGAAATAGAATTAAGCAAATAGTTATTTTTGCACTTGAACTGAAAACGTACTGTACTGTAAATTATCATGACTCATTTTAAGTGACCTTTAAAATCAGATGTATTTATTATGCTTATGTAATTATAGAAATAAAGAAATGGATGACAGGCTGAACCTCACCTATGAATGTACAGTATGTGGATTTGTGAAACTGACTCTAGGAAGTCAAAAACTTATACTGTGTCTTGTGTTTACAGTTCTGATTTATTCCTTTGAAAAGCCTGCTGTTTTGGAAATGCACAGTTGACATGTTGAAATAAAAATAAATATCATTTTTAAAAATTTCTTAAATGATAAAGATGTGACCAAACAAATAAAAGCCCTTTACTCTGTAATAACTGTGACCAAATTCAACAGGCCTTTGTTATGGAACATTTACTATGAAAGCTGATTCAGTAATGCAGTACTTTCTAGACTTTTAGGGCAGACACCTTCGTGGGTTTGTGGACTTCCTGACTTTTTCTTACTGTCGCCAAAGCACCATTTGACATTTTATATTTTTAATTTCCTACTTATTTATTTCCTTTTTAAGAAGGCTCCATGCCGGGCGCCTGGGTGGCTCAGTTGGTTAAGCGACTGCCTTCGGCTCAGGTCATGATCCTGGAGTCCCGCATCGGGCTCCCTGCTCGGCAGGGAGTCTGCTTCTCCCTCTGACCCTCCTCCCTCTCATGCTCTCTGTCTCTCATTCTCTCTCTCTCAAATAAATAAATAAAATCTTTAAAAAAAAAAAAAGAAGGCTCCATGCCCAACATGGGGCTTTAACTCATGGGCCTGAGATCAAGAGTCACATGCTCTACTGACTGAGCCAGCCAGGCGCCCTTTAAAAAATAGGGATTCAAATTAAATTTTGAGAATTTCATAACCCCACTTGACTCCCTGGAAATCCCGAGTTGTCACAGAGCCTGGGCTGATGTAATCACTGTCTTCATGTCTTACTTCATATTCTTTCTGACTGTAGAAAAAGTGAATTAGCTGAGTGCTGAGCTTGTATGGATCCAAAGAGGTTAGTTGCTAATTATTAAACTATTACTCAAAACCTTAAGTAGAATATTAGATGATTAGAATACACATAGATCCACCAGCTAGTAAACCTCACGAAAAGCCTAAGTTATTCATAGGAGAGAACATGCTGCTTTACTGGCTTATTAATCCTGCCATGGGCCGCAGAAGTGGTTGGCTAAGCACCTCCCTGATTTGCATTTATTCATTACTGCAGGGCGGGGGCTGCTGGTGCTCTGGGGACCATTACTTAAGCAGTATTCCTCTAAGCCAATCTGGAGTTAAGCAGTGAATCTTGGAAAAGGAGAACCACATCCACAGTTACTGAGTGGTGGCTGTGTGCTGAGGAGATTCTTTTTGTCCTTAAAATAAACCCAGTGCGGTATATACAGAGCACTTTCCCCATTTTACTTTTTAAGATTTTATTTATTTCACAGAGAGACACAGCGAGAGCAGGAACACAAGCAGGGGGAGTGGGAGACGGAGAAGGAGGCTTCCCGCTGAGCAGGGAGCCTGATGCGGGGCTCGATCCCAGGACCCCGGGATCATGACCTAAGCTGAAGGTAGACGCTTAATGACTGAGCCACCCAGGTGCCCCCACTTTCCCCATTTTAAAATATAGGAGTAGCTCCTAGAATAGGGGGAGTCTGCAGCTAACAGAGCTTACCTCATGGGACCAACATCACAAAGCCAGGATCCAAATGACACAAATTCAGACCTACCCGATGCCAAAGCTCAGGTCCACCAGCACCTTCCCCCACCCCAGGAGGTGGGGAGGCCACTCCATGCTTCTGTTGTGGTAGAACAAGTGAGAAAGCAGCCCTGGCCTGAAGGTGTGTCTGATACATGTGTGTGTGGTGGTATTTCCATTAGGATTTCTAGATATTCCCAGATGCCTAGAAATCCAGTACCTTCAAACTCCTGGTGTTCTGTTAGTTGTGAGTGTCAGATCCCTTACACTCTGGAGATGATCTGCATGGTTTGGCATCCTTGTAGAGAAAACTTGGGAGGTTGGCAGGGTCTCTGAAGGCCAGTGTCACAGGAGTCAGGAAAGACAAGCGGACAGATCTATTCAGGACCCAGGAGCACTGTCGGGTATGGTAGCTGTTAGCCAGAGGTGGCTGTTAAGCACTTGTAATGTGGCCAGTGAACCTGAAGAAATTAGATTTCTCATCATACTGAAATTTAAACAGCCACATACATGAGGCTCGTGGACTGGACAGTGTAGTTACAGAGGAAGGGATCAGTTTGGGGAGATCTCTGGGCCTCAGTTTTCTCATCTCAGTGTGAGAGACTAGACCCTAACATTGTCTTATTCTGTGAAGAAGAGGTATGTTGTAAGAGAGCTGACTGTAGGGAAGTAAAAGGTGAGTTTCCTTTCAGAAGGACTTCTGTCCTCTGATACATGAGGACAAGATGAAGCTACTTCTGAAGCCCGAAAACACTCCTGTGCCATTTCAGCAAAGCTCTAGGAATACCTGGCTCAAGCATTCCAAACCACCAAGCAGATGTGGAGAGATGGGGACAGAATAAAGGGGTGAGAGAAAGGGGGAGTGGTCTCTCACATCAGAAAGTAATTGGCCTTATGCCAGGACAAACTATGGCTTACGAGAGTAACTGGAAACATGTTGATGTCTAGACTGGGGGAGAAATGAGCCAGTCCAGGGGGTGCCTAACTCTCACTCAGCTCGCATCTGCTTCCAGTTGCTAATGCAGGACCGCCTGCCCCACTGCGGCTCCAGGAAGATTTTTAGATGGCAACCCAGGAACCTTACAGTGCTGGGAGTGAAGTTCAGGTTCTGGAGTCCCAAGTCTGGATTTGAGTCTCCGCTTTGCCATTGAGAACTTACATACATAACTTACTCGACTAACTCCGTCTTTTAAAGATGGCAGTAAAGGCAACACAAAGGCCCAGGCCCTGACACACTAAGGCTCACATTCTGATTCTACCACTTTAGCTACTATGTCCTCTAGCAACCTTCTCTGAATCTGTCCTCAGTTGAAAAATGGAAACAGTGCTAAACAGTGATTAGAAGTCCAAATGAAGAGGCACAGAAAGGGCCTAGTGATAGATGGCTTGACAGATGCCTAAGAAACCTGGTACTCCTCCCCTTTCTCCTTTTGATTACTGCCTTGCTGGAAAATGGACCAAATCTAAAAAGTAAGCAGATGCCCCCAAACAACTTAAAAAGAAACAAAAAGCAGCTACCCGACTGAATGTGTTTTCCAAGATTTATCCTAGTAGATACACACTCAACCCAAATCTCCGGTGACCTATTAAGGTATCACATTCAGGGGTCATAGCAAAAAGAAGCATAGTTACCTGAAAAAGGTAACTAGACTCGTAGGCCAGAGAAAGACTGCAGATTTTAACAACATATCTGAATGGCCGGTCAATGACAAAAAAATTACAAAAACAATCACAGAAAGGAAAAGCTGGTAGGGCCTACATAAAGGAAGGGTGGTCTTTGCCAATAGACTGAGTATCTCATCACATTAGCAACGGTAGCCCCACTGAGGGGGTTGCATTAGACTTTGGTCTGGTGACATTAAACATGTGAATTATATAACAAACTTCCTTTGTTCTCTTTCTGCTCAAGCAACCTTCTTACCACCATTTGACCCCTCCTAGGGGTCTTCTGGGAGAGAATCTGCTGCTTTTAGCAATTCAAGTGTTTTTAATCCTTATGCTGGTTTTATTTTTGGCTGTGAATCACTAAATAGACTATATGAATTGGCTAATTGCAATGACAAAAATCAGGGTTCTGATCAATAAGGTCAAAATTCACACCCACGTGGTTAATTCATCAATGTCCTATCACCTACTGGGGGGGGTCTCTCAAAGGCAGCTTACTCCTGGGGTCACCTACAAACACCTCTGTCTTATGGCAGGCTTCTTTAAAATTCTACATCCATTATCTATGCATAACAGCTGGACCAAAAAAGCTGATTTAAAAAATTCTACTTCTCTAACTGGGAAATAATCACACACAGAATAATCCTTTTTCTTGACACAACTGCAGGGGTCTTAATTCACCCACATGTTTAGATATATTGATCATCCATCATCTATTCCAAGCCTCTTAAAATCTGAAATTTCTTAAATTTCTAGATTAAAAAAAAAAAGTCATAAATTCAAATATTATCCTAAACATCAGATGGACACTCCCCTCTAATTCAGCCCTTAGTATTATTGGCAAATTGTACAACCAATTCACAAAGCATTTTTTGTGATATGTAAAATGTGTTTTAAAACCTTTAAAAATAACATTTGAATGATACAATAAAGCATGGCCACCTACGCTAAATCTCACCCACACATTTTGGTGTCAAATAGTCCCCACTTGCTAACAACAGTGAGCTTTCATGAGGCATCTTGCATAGGCAATAACACAAAGGGTTCAGCTATGCTCTATAATTGCACACCTATGGCGATAGGAAGCACGAGGCCAACTTTCAACCACCTGTGAAGGGCAGAGCCATTTTACTGAATGATCATTTACACAGTTGAAAGGCCTTTAAATAAATAACAGGGGGGAAGGGGGAGAAAAAGAGAGATAAAGGAAGGGGGGGAAGAAGAGAAAAAAGATCTCCTATGGGAGTCATCATGGGGATTAGAACTGTAATAAAGCACTATAATAAACCCCAAATCAAATGAACACAACAGAAACACACCAAATGTATCACAAGTAATGCTTGTAATTGTTCAGCTTCTCACAGTTCTCACATAACAGAAACTGACAAATCCATGATTTCCTCTAAAAATAAACATGAAAAACAGTATCCCGGAACAATCTTGTTCTTTTGCTTTCATTGTGATGGTTAGCTTGACCCATGAGGTGCTGCTTCCTTCTGCAGTCAGCACCTCTTCAACCCGGCATAGGTAAGCCCTAGGGGATCTGGCTGGGACAGCCCCTGGGAACTCCAGCTGACTGATCACATGTTATTCACACATTCTGTCAAAAACCGCCTCCTGGGAGGTGAATGTGGTGAGCACAAGCATTAACACATCTGATACATTTATATCAGCAATAAATTTAATTATAAAAAAATCAGATTAAACTGTAACAAAAGTGACATTAGAACCATTTATACTTACAAAACATCATCATCACAATCATCATAAATGTGAATGGAAGATTCTCTGGTATTTGAAATCAGTCTATGTGAAAGCACAGATTGAATTTCATGCATTTCACAAAAAATTGCAAAGCTCCTACTATTAAAAGGTACCTGGCCAAAAGAGAAACTTGTAAAACACTAACACACCGTTTCAAAGAGGAAACATCATGTGAAAATCAACATAGAAAGTTCCAAACGGTAACCATGCTCTTATCTAACAATTCAGAAACACTCTACTGAACTTGGCTCAGGAAAGCAGCTCCTAAATTCTCTATGTGTCCTTCCTCCGTATCCTTTCTTCTAGTAAAAGGAGAGTCCTCATTCTTAAAGAATAGAGGCATAAAAAACCCACCACAGCAAAAAAAGACTATTTTTTCTTTATGTTTATGTTTCTTAAAGTGAATCAATTTAGCACATCTTAACCCTTGGATTGTTTTGCTGTGTTCACATCTTTTCTCAGCTTTTATGTTTGGCCTTCTTTCCCCAGGGTCAGTGTTCATAGTCAGTCCCTCATTTCACTCTGGAGAATCAAGAAAAAAAGGATATGTTCTCTGAAGAAAGATCACAAATCTGTTTTGTAGGAAACTGTTACAAATATATATAACTCAATATTAAAAAATGGACGAGTCAACTCAAAATGTCACAAAAAGTTAAATGTCTTCAATTTCAACATACAAAAAACTACAGAATTCTCATTTCTAATTTTTATACATGTCTATAAAAATCTTATCAAGCTTTAAAATATAACCTTAGGAAATGCTTCTCTATCATAGTTATCAAATAGCTAATTGTCCATTATTAAAAAATAAAAAAGTCACCAATATGGTGAAACCCAAGGCTGTCAGGAGATGGCCTCTAGGCTCACCTCTTAAGGTTGTTTCCTACAACTCAGGGTTGTAGGATTGGAGTTCTAGTCCCAGTGCGGCCTCTAATAGCTTCATAGTTATGGACAAGTTATTTAACCTCCCCAAACCTCAATTCTGCCATCATTAGTATTTTCCAAATTGTTCTAAGGAGTATTAATCTCATGAGAAAGGGTTCTGTGGTCAAATTAAGTCAGAAACTGCTGCATACAATTTCTCTTTAGGAGATTCACAATGTGCATTAGTATTATTAACGGCTCTGAGAAGTCCTACAGTACATTTGTTTAACTTTGTCTCAATCTTAGATGACCTCAGAATCCCTTTACTGACTAGCATTTATTAGCATCCTGGGGATTATACTTTGGATACATTGGTCCAGCGTATCTCAGATCTCTTCCAGCACTTACACTGATAACATGTAGGAAGAGCAATATCGTCTTTTGACACAAGTTCTGAGGGTTAAGAGAAGATTTAATGTCCTGGTGTTGACAAGGCAGATGTTTGTGTTAACTGGCTCCTTGAAGATCAACATGATTCCCCTGTTCCTAATGAAAATCTTCATTCAAGGAAAGTGGTAATGACTCTCACAGAACCTTGATGGCTACCTATAGTACAATAAGGAGCAGAACTCACAAAGAATGAAAAGTTATCTTCAATATAGTTTAGTTTTCCTTTCCAGTATGACTCCTTCCCATAGTAAATGCTTTTGCCACTGTTCCCTAGAAGAGTTCTGCCCAATGTTAATAGGACCCTTGCCCTTAACCCATTTCCTTGTCCAGAATGAAGTCAATGCACAGGCGGTCATTAGGCAGTCCTCAGGTTAAACAGCTGCTCTTCCAAGAAGGCACCCCCAAAGCCATATTGCTCTTCATGAAGGCTAATTTCTTCAGGTGATAAGTGGCTTCCTCCAAGAACAAAGTCTGCAAATCTAATAAGTATTTTTTTGTTTTAAATAAAGTTAATGTTATCACAGAAAGGTTTATTTGGAAGATAACATGTTCTCTTGCTATTTATCCTCTTTAATTAAATTTGACTTATGGCAATAGAGAACAGCATTTATACACTGGATGTAAAAATGCAACGGCTTATGTGATCCTTCTAGAGATATTCAAGGAAAGAACAGAGAAGCAGCAGACTTACAAGCACCGAGTGCTGCCAAACATACCCACTCCTGTTTTCTAATTCCTTCTCTCTTTTTTATTTGATTCATTATTCATCTGTCATTTCAGTATGTCAATACTTTCCCCCTTCAATGTTTAATTTGAGGGCACTGTTATTTGGATAAAGCTATGACGAAGGCAAAGAAGTAAGGAAAAAGATGTTGGGGCAAAGATGTCTTTCTTGATAAACTTTGAAAAGATCTTCCATAGTGGTAACTTCCCACCTGTAAGTGATCTTTCTGACCTTCCCTATCAAACACGTCAGGTAAGTATCTGTCCTGACATTAGCAGTTCTCTGCAAGTCAGAGCACTGAAGAAAAAGCAGACCCTCCGACAGCCTCCACATTGTTCCTAGTCTGAAGTACGTGTAACAAACTACCACAGTATTTTCACACTCATTCTAACCCACGTTTGGTCCAAGCAGCTGAGCAGGGCTTACTTGTTGGGAGCCTGGAGTCTGGAGACGACCAACCACGCGGGGAAGTCAGGCCTGCGGCAGGCGTGGCGCAGCCCCTCCAGGGCACTGTTCGTTTCCATATCCGCCTGTTCCCTGTACTCGTCTTCAGTAAGATACTTAACCACCAGCTTTTCTGATGTAAACCATTTCTTCATTTTCCTAAAACACGTGGCATGGTTTGCTAGATTCCTGGTCATATTTGACTGCTCAATTCAAACCTTAAGATTTATAAAAAATCATTTCTTAGAAATGAACAGTAATACTTAACTTCCTTGATATCACACCGTACTCTCATGGTTCTTAGCGCGACTGAGGTATATAGAACATGCACAGTCTGGGCCGAACAGTACATTTCCTTTCTTCCTGGACCATCCTAAATTATGTTCCTAGGAATTTGAGGCTCAATTTCTGATAGACATATTAATTGTATTTCTCTTCTCAGTGATTTTTAATTGCACAATCAGACCATTAAAAGTCTGGCTCTTTTATGCCCGGTCTGCTCATTATCTTGGGCACTAATGGAAGCAATTCTTTGAGATGTGGAGACCTGGTAGAATCAATTACCACTTAGTTGCTAGCCCCCCCCCCCAAAAAAGGGAGGATTTGTGGGATATCGCCTCCACCTAGTGGTGGAGATTGACTAATCCTAGAGAGGAGGAGTAATTATTGTACAAGGATGGTTTATGTACAATAATTTATAACTCCTCCTTTGCTACATGCTAAGGGGCTCATACTGGAATTTTTTTTTTCTAATCAGAAAAAGTCCTAAAGAGAAGAATCTCATAAAAATGGCAATGATGATAAGGTATTAACACATATGTTACATTTATCAATGAGTTTTTAAAAATATTCTTGGGTGGTTTAAAATTTAATTTAACCAGAGATTCCCAAACCTACATGAGTATAAGAATTACCAGAAGGTGGTTTAAACATATATTCTCTTGAGGGTTGGGACCTGAAAAACCTTTACACTTTTAAAGATTGTGTGGTGGTGAGGAGTCAGACTGGGGTACCACTGACATTATTTCCTTCTCCTTTTCTGAATACCTAGCCTGGTCTCCCTAGAGGAAAACCTCTGGTCTCTGCACAGAAGACTGGGACACAGTCCTGGCTTTGAGGTTTATCCACTGAGTTGTCAACTGAGGCATTTCCTTAATGGTTCTGAGCCTCACTTTGCTCATATGAACAAAGTGAAAGCAATAACATCTACCTCATGAGGTCACTGTAGGGATTAAATGAGATATTTTATGTAAAGTGTTTAGCACAGTTAGTGGCCTATAGTGAGAGTTCAACAAGGACAATTAAGAGAGTAGCTACCATATACTAGGATATATTCAAACAGCTCTTTGTAAAACTAAAATACTATACAAATCAAGGTATTATTTCTCTGGTTTGTTACTTAACCTATATGTTCCTGTTTTTTCCTGTTGTTCTTCGCGTAATTACTCACTAGCAAAATGAAAAGCTAAGGAAGTTACAAAACATTGTATTAAGTTCATGTTAATAGAATGCACAGCAAGTGCACAGAAGGACCATCATGCAGATAACAGAACACACTTTACATCTGGCAGGGCAGCTGGATGTTTAAAGGCAAAGAGGCCCAAATTCTATCTTGGGTTCCTCAAGCCACAAGCTTGGCGAAGGGCCGGAGGCCTGGGAGATGTGGACTGGCCAGTCTCCTCCTAGCAGAGGGACCTCTGGTAATCCCAGTCACCGTTGGCCTCTCAGGGCAGAGAGCTCTTTGGTAACAGCAGCCCCTCTGACCCAGCCCTGCTGCCTTTCAGTCTTGCCAACATTCTCTGCACAAGGGCCCTGTCCTGTCACTGGTACGTTTTTTTTTTTTTTTTTAAAGATTCTTTATTTATCTATTTGAGAGAGAGAGAATGAGAGACAGAGAGCATGAGAGGGAGGAGGGTCAGAGGGAGAAGCAGACCCCCCGCCGAGCAGGGAGCCCGATGCGGGACTCGATCCCGGGACTCCAGGATCATGACCTGAGCCGAAGGCAGTCGCTTAACCAACTGAGCCACCCAGGCGCCCCTCACTGGTACGTTTTTAACACTGTGACGCGGTTACATGTGCAGTCCCAGATCCATAAACTACCACTTACCAGAGTCTCCTTCCTCTCAGCTAGGTTTGCCTCATAAATATTTATTAACTCCCTCACTGCCTCACTGTCTCACTGCCTGACTCTAGGCCCTCATCACCTCTTGCCTGCATCACCTCTCTCCTGCACCCTCGCGGCCTCCCGGTTATATACACCCTCTGTGCCAGAAGGCAGTTGGGCCACATCCTGCCACCCAGGGAGGTTCATGGTCTCTGCTTTGATCTTGACTATTGAATGTATTTTTACTTTCAGATTAGTTACCAATATTTAAAAATAATAACAATTCACATTCAAATCCATATTCCTAGCTTTTCTAAAAAACAAAACAAAAAAAACAAACAAAAACCAGAAGATCTGGCAAGGCAGGGCCCATATTCCTACATGGCAACAATCAGCTCAAGCTGAGTAGTAACTGCCCCCTTTCTGATGAGGCTGCGCTATAGAATTTCCCACAGTCCTCATGATGGCCCCAACTGCCTTACCCCTGCTCAGCATCACCCACTCAGTACCAGCCCCAAGCAACCGGATTTATAACTCCAGTCTAAGCAGCAGGCAGAGAATGCTGACTGAAATGCATAATGGCTTCTGGCCTCCACTATGTACAGGATCAGACTAGATTCCTTAACACAGCCTGTGATGCCTCCACAACCTTGCTGACGCCCACCTTGCTCACCAGCCTCATGATGCTACCAGACTGGGCCTTCTCCCTGTCAGGAAAGTCCTTTCCACATTTATTCACCTGGCTGTTTTAATTCACGAAGATTCAGCCTAGTAATTTCTTCTTCAGGAACTCTCCTGAACTCTGTGTGCCACAGTCCCTGAACAGGTACATCTTAACACTTCAAAGATACAGAAATGTATGCTGCTGTCTCAACAAGTACACACCAAGGGAAGAAACTATCCCCTTCGTTTGTGCACCTGACACAAAAACAGGTGTTCAACTCAATGACTAAGGAGAGACATAATAAAGCTGTGGCAATAGAAGTTACCTCATTTCTCTTTCTGTATTTTTAAAGGGCTTAAGCCTTAACTTAAAACCTAAAAAAAAGTCCTAAACATAAATAATACCTTTCGATTATTTTTCTAGCTCTATTTCATAAGCACAACAAATACCTTTAAAGCAATCTTGGGCCCTAATCAAAGGAAATGTAGAATGGAAGTAGAAATTTTAGGCAACCCAGAGTGCGCCACTGATTTCAGTGAATTCTGGGTGAGCTGTAATTACCTAGTAATTGGGGGAAGTCTTCTGAAAGATTAATGAAGACTAGAAATGGAGATGGGATTCGATGCTTACGTTCTCTTTCCTCCTCCTCTCTCAAATCTCCAGATGAAATGTAGTTAATTATGAGACAAAATATGACACGTGCAAGAAACTTACCAAAACAGTAAATAAAATCAGAGCTCAAAATGTCCAATTTACAAGGCAAAAAAGATACGCACCACCTCATATAACTGAATGCTTTCAATGGGTAGCGCAGACTCCTGGAGGACAGGATGAGGATCATAAGTGCATATGAGTACTGGGGCACGGTGACCCCACAATAGATCAGGAGCAGGGCGAGGAGCCGCAGTGTCCACGTCAGAAGATTTACATTCCTTTCGTCAACAAGGGGTCCGTGTTTGTAACAAAGAGCAAAGCTGAGAAATCCCACCATTAGGACATAGCCTGTAAAAAAGCAGAAGAACTTGAAAATTTGAACTTGAAAAGTTGTATGAAAAATCCTGGCACAGCCTTGACTTAAGCTAAGAATGTATCAGAAAACCTTCATATTTAGGACTTCTTTTTCTGAAGAAGTAAGATTGAAAAACACATAGAGGGATAGTTATTCCTTCCATGTGAGATACTACACTGCCTTCCGTAATAATTAAGGATATTTAATAATAAATTATTATGATATATATCTGTTTTTTAGTCCAGAGTCCTAGATGGACAAATGTTATCATGGTTGCTTTGGTCAGGATTTAAGCCTCAGCATATGTCACAGTTGGCTACAAACTCTATTTTTTATTTTTACTTTCTAGCTAAAAAAGGAAAATACAGTTTTATAGTGGAGGGATCAGGCTGCACCCGCTAGTGCAGTGCTCAGTTTCTGCGCTAACAACAGTGGGGTAATGAGATATTCTGCATCTCCTGCTGGGATCCAATGTGAAACGCACATCTCCTCTTATGTATTCCACCGAAAGTGTTTCATTCATATCTAAGCAAGCCTCAAGGTCTAATTTCCAGTTCAGAAAATACAGGGGAGAGAGGAGCAAGCTAAATTATACTGCAAAAGAGTAATCAGAGAAATCCAGAAAGTGGGACACTCTATAAGACAACTAGATTGGTCTTTTCAGCATATCGCTATGATGAAAAAAGGAATTGTTATGGATTATAAAAGACTTACAAGACATAGTAGATGCAAAATATGGTTCTGGACTATATCTACCCTTATACAGACCAACCATCAAGGACGCCTATTAAATCTAAACATGACCTAAGTAATTTATGTAATTATTATTTTTTTAGATTTAACAGTTATTTAACTATAGAGGAAAATGCTCTTGTTTTTTAGAGATGCTTATTGAAGTAGTTAGGGGAACATACCATGATATCTATAATTTACTTTAAAAATACTTTATCATAGGGGCGCCTGGGTGGCTCAGTTGGTTAAGCGGGCAACTCTTGATTTCGGCTCAGGTCATGATCTCGGGGTCCTGGGATGGAGCTCTGCAGTTGAGTCCCCTGTCCAGCTGCGTGCTCAAAGAGAGTCTGCTTAAGGATTTCTCTCTTGCCTCTGCCCCTCCCCCTGCCTGTGCACGTTGCACGTACTCTTTCTCTCTCAAATAAATAAATAAATCTTTAAAAAACATTTTTTTTTATCAAAAAAAGGAGAGTGAGCTAAAGACAAAATCTTCAAGGAAAACAAAAAATTGATTGCTTTTGTTTTGGGTGGGCGGACTTCTGTGAGAAATTTGGTGCTAAGGGGTTAGGAGAAAACTGATCCTCCCATTCTCCATTATTTCCCAATTAAAACAAATAAATAATTTTAAAAAGTTGTTTTTGGTTACATGAAATCAGAACAAGTGGTTTCTTAATAGCCTGTTTCTGAAAATTCAAGTTTTCATTAGTCATTTATATTTAGAACTTCTCACCTTTCATGCTGAGTACATTAAGAAAAAGAAAGAGCCACATTTCAGAGAAATTTTTTCATTACAAGTTAGATCTGGTTAGAGCTTAACCACAATTCAATAGCATAAAAGCAGTCAAAAGAGACAAATACTTTTGTGCTCTTTTGATCATTAGTACAGAAAAAGAAAGATGTCATAGGGAAAACAGTCTAAAATGAGATCTAATGAACTGAAATCATCAACTGTGGGAATAAAATAAAATATTTTTAACAGCACTTCTCCTGAGTTCAAAAGGAAAATTTAGATGCCAGAGAGAAACATTTCCAAAGAAGGTCTCCAGTTGTACTTTTCAGCTTTACCAATAATAGGACATATTTTTAAAAAATTACCTACCTAATATATATATTCTGTTTTCATGCCATTGCCACTTCAGATCCTCCATCAATCGGCACACAACATAAACTGAAGCAAACCAACAACCAACCATTAGAGCCCCAAAGGTGCTATACTGTGTGTGGAAGAAAATAAATGACAGCTTTTGGTTCATTCACTCACAAAAATAGGAGTAAACAAATAAACCCTTTGTATTAGAAACTTCTACATCAAATTGCATTGAAGTCAATTCAAGATACTCTCTAGAGTCTTGTTGAAGGTTATGGTCCATGAACCAGCAGCATCAGCATCACCTGGGAGCTTGCTGGAATGCAGACTCTCAGGCCCCATGGCAGAGTCTGAGTCAGAATCTGCATTTCAATAGGATCCTCAGTACATTAAAGTTGGAAAAGCACTGTTTCAAAGAAGAAATTTATCTCGAAATAATGCCGGTGTTGCAAGCTTTAATCAGAGTATCTGCAACATTATCATCATGAACTAATATTTATCCTCAACTAAGTGCAGAGCTCTCTTTCATTAAAGGTGTTTCGGGAACTAATAATAATGAAGACATCCCCAGATGTAGCAATGCAGGTATTCAAGGCCTTGATGGTTCAGCATCACAATATTCCTCAGCTCTGCTAAGACAAGACAAATTTCTACTCAGCATAGGTCAGTCCCCTGCCACTCATAAGAAAACTGTATTACCCAAAAGTAAAAGGGTCTCAAAAAAATTATCATCAAAACTTAATACTTACTTTAGGGTATATATAATAACAAATAAAAATGGAATCTCTAGAAAAAGATACATTTTAAAGTCAGTTTATACAACGCAGAAATACAGTCTGAATTAGGAACTGTCACAATCAATGTGAATTAACTTTGATCAATTTTTCATTTCTATGAGATCATGGTTTCCCTCTTTTATTCATTTATACACAGTATGCCTACCTTAGGAATAAACCTTTTCACCAGCAGCAGGACAAAGACTAAGGTCATTAGAACACCTAGCACGGTCCCAGAAGAGTAAAAGAAAATAGGACTTCTGTCAAGACAAGCAGATAAAAGCCATTTAAATGCTAAGCAGCACTTTCAGTATTAAAACCATGTTTGACCTGACGACAGTAGCCATAAAGAATACTAAGGAGAAAAACTCAGAAGGTAGCTTTAATTACATCCTATACTCTTAAAAAATGAAGCCTGTACTTGAAGTTTATGGTAAATAGCTTGCCACTAACTCAAAACAAAATGTCTGAGTTACCTTCTATGTTTAGAATCTGATGCAAGAGGAATTAGTGAGCACCTAACATGTAGCAGCTGCTGGTCTGCATGCATTCACAACAGCCCTGTGAACCAGCTATCCATGTCTAAGTTTCACAGAGGAGAAAACAAAGGCACCAAAAAGTTAAAGACCATCCCCAAGTGAGTATCTGCCAACTGGAGGATTCAGGCTTGCAGCCTAGTTCCTCTGAGTCCAAGCGTTACTCTTCAGGCTATGTAACTAACATTGGGTTTCTAAAGGCCACGGATTACATTAAACACAATTATACTACGAGAAAGATGAACAATATTAAGAATAGCAAGCTAAGAAGTAAAATATTACTGGAAAAAGACTCCTTTTTCATGAGAGAAGTTGTAATATACAAAATATCAGGATAATATGTTTATCCAAGAGTCAGATACTTGTTAAATTCAACCTTCTGTATCAGAGCCACGAATCTTGGAGACAGCTTGAATCTAATAGAGAGAGCAAGGCATCTGGCATCAGAAAACCTGAGTATAAATCTCAGCCCTAGCAAGAACTAGTCATGTGATGATGAATGTTGGTTTTCTCATCTATAAAGTGAGAACAATAATACAGAGCTTACATAATTGTTAAGAGGATCAGATTTTAAAACTGCATATTAATACATAACAAAATAATGCATGTAAAAGCACTCTGTAATATATACATACATATCATGTGTACTGTTACTAGTTTTTAAAGGCCTTTCAAGCACTATCTTCAGACCTATTGTTTGTAAAACCTAAAGCAAGAACTACAAGCTAGTACAGAAATATTTAGCATAGGGTCAAAATTGTCCTATCCTCTTTTTAAAAGGATAAATGATAATTCACAAAATTAAAGTAAAAATGGATACTTACTGACTCAACGTCTTTGCATAAAAGAAGAGGAAAATGCCTGCCACAAACACAAGGAAGAGTTTGAAATCTACAACTGGAGTAAAAAAGACACACACAACAAAGATTTTGTGTCAATGTAGTTAGTGAAAAAAGAGAAAAGTCAATTTATTGAAATGTCACTCCAGAAAAACTCAATCCAGAAAATCAGAAAAAGACTTACTGTTTCGATTCACACTAATTGTATAGACAAATATCTTCCTGACAGGCTTCACAGAAAAGCACATGGTCTCTCCATATGGATTGATGATTATGGTTATTTCATTAGACTCCTTTGGTGTCCAAAAATTATGAATCATACATTTGATAAAAGATAGAACGGTTTCTGGATACTGACAATTATGTCTTTCTGTGATATATACAATATTGAGCAGGCCTGAACTGGTAATTTTCACCTATAAAATAAGAACAAACAAATCTATAAACACATAAGCTCCTTCTCATAAGCTCCTTAAAATCATGAGCAGAGGAGTAAAGAAAGCCCGAGATAACAGAGTAAAGAACAGACAGTCAGATGTATACAATTCCAGGGATCCCAGCGATGGACCTACAGATTTATGTTTAGTTTGAACATACTGGAGCAGCACAGAGACTTTGCAAAGTGGATGTTTCTTCCCCCAAGTTGTAGGTGATTTAACTCCCTCTTCTAGCAAGTCGTGTGGCCAAGGGACATGGGAAAAAGGATGGCAGAAAGTAATAGGTGGCAAACTACTTGGTTTATAATGGGGTTTATTATCTCTACCATTGTCTACTGTGTTTGAGAAAAAGCACTTCCTCTGGATCAGCTGCGCATATGTAATTCAGGCTTCTCTCCCCACGCCCTCTGAAGAAGAATCCAACCACGGGTCCTATTCAAATCTCACAACAAAGTACTGGCTACAGTACCAAGCAGACAGTGACAATCCAGTCAGTGATCATTAAATGACAATTGTGCTGCTGCCTTTGTCTGTCCCTCTCTATTCATACTCTTCTTTGTTCAAGAGTAAGGTGAGCCAGAAAAGGGGAGTGAGATCACCAGCTCTGAATCTCGGGCATCAGGTGATATAACCCACTACCTACCCTCATTTCTCTTGGATGTTAGCTCCTGGCTCACTATTGCTCTCTCTCTCTATTTCCTGTCATACTTCTCAGGGATTCAATATGCACAATATATACACCAAACTCCTTCCTATACTCTGACTCTCAGCATCTTGAACTCCTCTCCTCTTGTAGTCTTGTCCTCTGCCTGACCTCAGCTAATCACTCCCATGGCCACACGCTGGACCTTGTCATTACCAAACTACAGGCCCTCTACAGGTTGTTTCATGCATCCCACTGGCTGACCACCAACTCCTACCTTTCCAGCATGCCCCTTATAGGACCCTGAACCCAGGAAGCCTTTGACCCCACCATGGATCAAGCATTTTTCCCCTGCTCCTCACCCCTTTGACGTCCTTAGCCCCTTCTTATCCAGCTAAATTCCATGATCAATGATTATAAATCATTCCCTTGCATGTAGCCCTGACTCCTTTGCGCTGTTCTTGCTTTGTCACACCCACCTGCAAAATTCAACTCTCCACCCATTCCACTCTTGCATTTTCACCACCAAATGGTGCTAGATAGACACACAGCTGTCTGACTACACGCCCCTGAGTGTGAAACTGAAATGGGACCTGAAGCTACAGGCGATCATACCACACATTCCTATTTACTCTCCACTCTCTTCAACAAAGATTTCACAGCTTTTCTTTCCTTAATACCAACACCTCCTCCTCATCCTCACTCTTGGCTGAAAATGGAAGAAAACGATGTCAACAGGCTCCTATCCCATTACCCAACCACCGGTGGGCACCTGCAGGCACGTGCTCTGCTTCCTGCCTGTGGGGAGGAATTTTCTGCCACACAGGAGATTTAAAGGAGATTCTAAGGGCACTGAATCAGATCCACCTTTGTCTACTCAAGGACATCCTAATACTTCTTCCCTCTCTATTGGACCATCCTATTGATGTGGGAAACAAAGGCAAAAGAAAAATTAAGTTTCCTTTCTACCTATAGCCCACTGATAAGTCCTTGAAACAGGGAGAGTGACATTCCTCTAGAAACTCAGCTGCCTCAATGTTAATACTTTGCTAAGGGCAAAAGGCAATCTTAGCCCAACCCCCAGGATCCTGTAAGTCTATTTTAACATATAAAAATTCCTTTGGAAACTTCCTTTATCTCTACCGCCCAAGATACATGTCGGCAATCATCCCCCAAGCATATGACCCACCAATACACATCTGAAGGGTCTCATGATTCAGGTTTTATTAGTCAGTAATAAATGACCTTTTCCCAACAATAGCTAGCCCTCTCAAGGTCCTGGAAACCTTGCTTCCAAAATTCCTTAGAGACTTACGCTACCCCTAACTCCCTCCCAACTTCAGAGTATATAATGAGCCACTGCTCATGATCTCAGTGCAGCTCTTTCTGCCCATGGTCCTGTCCCCATACTTTAATGAACTCACCTTTTGCACCAAAGATGTCTCAAGAATTCTTTCTTGGCTGTTAACTTCAAACCTTAACATCTTTCCTACATCACTATCAGCATACAAACATGCTGATACTTTTCCCATTGGTGGGGGGGGGGGGAAGCCTTCTTTTGACTTTACTTTCCCCTCCAACTATCCCCTTGCTTCCCATTGCAAACAAATTCTTTTAAAAAGTTGCCCATACCTGCAATCTTCAGTTCTTTTCCTCCCATTCTCTCTTTAACCCTCTTCAATCATGGAGTGTTTCATTCCCAACAGGCTGTCCCTGACAAGGTCACCAGTGGCCTCCATGTTGCTAAATCAAATGGCCAATTCATTCTCAGTCATCGTATTTGATCCATCAACAGCATTTAGCACTGCTGATCATTCCCTTCTCCTTGTAACACCTTCTTCCTGCAGCTTCCTGGACATCTTCACTTGTGCTCCTTCTCTCTCTCCTCTGCTGGCTCCTTCCTCCTCCCTATATATAAGACTGACCCAAGGCTCATCTATTGGTCCTCCATCTAAACTCACTCCTTAGCACTGTCTATAAACATGCATTGCTGCTTCATTTTGCAGACAGAAACACAGGAAAGACATAGAATCTAGTAAGACTGACTACCCACAAGGGCTTGGTAGGAATGGATAGAGGAATGAGGGGGCGTGACACTTCTCTGAGAATACTTCTGCACAGAGTTGTGATTTAAAACCATATTAATACCGTACCTACTAATAAATGATAATAAGATCAACTAAGATAGGGAAAAACCCTGGGAAAACAAATAAAAACAAATATATTTCAAATGGAAATGGAAACAAATAAAACCCAATATATTTCAAATGAATAATATAACCATATTAAAGGAGGGTGTGTGGGAATAAATTAACCTAATTCTGGAGCACAGTATTTAGACTATATACTCTTAAACTAGAGGTAAAACACACTCTAAACAAATATTGACAAATAAATAATAAACAAATTATTATTCTAGCATTAGACAAATAAATCAATATATTGAGAATAATGAAAACCAGTTTCCCCCATCAGAGAAAAAAGTTACAAATATGGCAAGGAGAGAGATTAGAATGAACCCAGTAGTATGGAAGATATCAGAACCCATGTTTCTCAACAGATGGAGAGACAGAAATAGATATGTGCACAGGTGTATGGGTGTGTATGTTTCTGTGTCTACACATATGACAATGGTATCCCAGCACTAATAAACACACCTAACTCTGAATGCTCCTTGAAAAAATGTATGATTCCAGAGCTGGGTTTAAGAAATTATAAGATAAGCCTGGAACATCTTGTTTGCCAGAAGATGCTCAAATGATAGGTACAAATTAAAAGGACACGTGAGCTACTCTGAAGGTGCTCCTACTGGCCAAATCTAGGACAATCTGAATGTCAAAATAAATAATGAGGTAATGGATTAT
This sequence comes from Neomonachus schauinslandi, assembly GCF_002201575.2. Classification (NCBI taxonomy): domain Eukaryota; kingdom Metazoa; phylum Chordata; class Mammalia; order Carnivora; family Phocidae; genus Neomonachus; species Neomonachus schauinslandi. The sequence continues at coordinate 149,668,759 of NC_058405.1, forward strand.
AATCCACTGAATCAATTTGCAATCTGTAATACTATGTGGATATAAATAAACTGGAGGAGGAAAAACTCCTCCTTATTGAAGACTGCTGATGAATGTAGAAAGAATAATGGAATTAGAAAATGACCATTTGATAAAAATCATGATGATAATTGATTCATGCAAGCATCATCAATGGATGATAAAACTAGGGAGTGAAAGTTTGATGAGGAAAAGGATATCTACATAGTTTCAAATTACCTCCTCAAAATACTTATTACAAAGGGCAAGATGGTCACTTTACAGTGGTAAAATTGTAAATTGCCAGATACCACCTTAACCAGGTGATCAAAGTGGTGTATATTATCAGTAATAGTACATATCAACATCATGTGCCTTCTGATATGCTGTCCTATCTTTTCCTTCAGCCTAGAATACACTCTCTTGGCATATTATCTTGGTAACTCACTAACTTCATTAAAATCTTTCTCAACTATCACCCTGACCACTCTTTTTATACTGTAACTTGCTCCCCACCTCCCGCATTCCACCTACTTTACATTTTCTTTTTTCATAGCACTTACTTGTTTTATAATTTTCTTCTCTATTACATTTATGGCCTATCCCCTACCCCTAGGAGTATAAACATCACAGGAGCTGGGATCTGTTTTAGGATCCTAAGATATGGATGTATCCTAAGAGCCTATAATAGTAGTTCCTGGCACTTAGCAAGTGCTTAATAAATATATTAAGTGCTGAATGAAGGAAGGTACTAGGCTACTGAGATTAACTATTATCTTGGCCATACCTGGGATCAGAGAGCAGTTGGGACAGCAATTATTTTAGAAAGTAGGAGAGAGGGTGTTGTCTTGAGTTGTGTCTGAACAGCAAGTACACTGTGCTCACTTAGATACCATATTTATTTGGAGTGGTTTGGAGAAGGGCTGACAGAAAGTATGAAGAGTTAATGTTCCCTTCCACACGTCCCTTTCCCTTGGGCCACTCTATGTGATTCCCAAATCAGCTTTCATACTGATACACTGCTTTGTGTCATATAAAAGCTATTTTTTATTCTTGAAATAGTACATTTTAATTCTCAGTTCCTAAGACATGATTTAAATGCAGGCTCTTACCTGTATAGTTGACCACATGTATTTCCACTCCACTTGGGAATTTTGATTGTAGCAATAACAGTCTGAGTTAGAAGTTTTAATAAAATCCATTTCCTTCAGAGCTTTACACCTTGGAACTGAGAGATGGAAAAGAGAATATATTTCCTAAAAATATTTAAGTTCCCAGAATCTTATCTTTTTTTTTCTTTTTTATGCACAAAAATAATGCTATTTTTACATTCTCTAACCAATGAATTCTTCTACATGGTAATTATAGTCCCTCAGTCTTTCCAACCCACAGAAGACAGACAAAAAATTACAGTCTAGTGTCAATACTCTTATGATATATGGAAGGCACTGTAAGAACACAGAGAACAGGTACTTCAATCTTGAAGTAAAGGGCAAGAATTGGGGGCAGCTTCTAGAAAAGAGGAAATGTGAGTTGAGTACTGAAGGATAAGTCGGAGGCAACGAGACAGAGAAGACAGGTTAGAGGGTGGCAAGTATGTACAAAACCACAGAGATGAGGGAAATCACAGAAGTGGTTCAGTCATTCACTGAGGATGGAGTGTGGGGAATACATGAGGACCTTTCAACATCTGCAGTAGAGAGGTAAGCAGTGGTTACCACTTTAAGGAGTATGGACTTCACGCTGAAAGCAGAGCACTGAAGCATTTTACATAAGTATCAAAGTCTCAGCAGGAAACTGCTGACACTCCAAAGGGTTTCACTGAAGAGTTCAGTGAGGATGTGGACAGAGTTAAGGCATTAACACTGTAAACTAAGGCACCATGAACTTCCTAGACATCAACAACAGCCGGAAGCCTTTAACATCCCTAGGCCTGAAACGGCAAAGGTAGGACTCGATGTTATTGGAGCTACTGAAGCCCGGGGGACAGTCTAATGGGATGCAATCCTTGCCAAAATGTAGGATGGTGGGATGAAGGTATGACTACTTCAACCTCTCTCTCCTGCCCTCCCATCAGGGCCTCTCACTGGCCAAACCCAATGGGAACCAAAGGGCAAACAAGCCCAGGTGATACAGTCCACCGATGCCAGCTTCCAGGCACCGAGCCGGGAAAGGAAGGAAAGAGAATGGATCTGTGGGAACAAACAGAGAATAACCAGTTTAATAGGGAAACAATAGGTACACAGTTGTGTTTTAGAAAAAGCATTCTATAAGCAACGTGCAATTTTAGAGGTGAAGAAGACTGAAAATAGAAGAACCACTGAGGAGGCTACTGAAGCAATCTTAGCAAGAAATGAACTAGGTAGGAGGGATTAAAGACCACTTACGACTGGGATCAACAGACTTTGGAGATTCACTAGATGAGGGAGAGCAAGAAGATGACATGAAAGTTCCGGTAAGTGGAGAGATGGTGAGGCCCTTCACCCAGATAAGGAACACTGGAGAAGATGCAAACTTATGCAGGGAGAGGGGGATGAGTTCCATCTGGGACATAACTGAGTTTTGGTTGTGGGACTAAGTGAAGATGGATAGGTCTGCAGCACAGGAGAAATTTGGAGACAGAAGTAGATACATATGTGTGTCTGTGTCTGTGTCTGTGTGTATAAATATATGTGCATTTGTGTGTTATATGTAACATAAAAGTAATATATAACACAACATGACACATATATAATATATATTATATATACATATAATATACATATACATACATATAATATACAGAGGAGGAGAGACAGGTGCTTCATTAGAGGGTAGATAGCATAAGAAAATTGTAAAGTAATGGGATTGATTTTATTCTGTGGCTGCCTCTGTATCTGAATTTAAAATGAAGTGAGATGCCCTTTTCTCCTCAGTCAGTGCTGAAGGCCAAGATCCGCCCTTGAGGATGGCTGTCAGGGCTGCCACACGCTGGCAGGCTTGTTTTCCTGCCTCAGACATCTGTAGTTGCAAGTTTCCTGCCTCTAGCTCTCCTTGGGTAGTGCCGGGCTCTCAGGAGCTGATCCTGGCCTGCGTTGCCCCACAAGTAGCTTGGCCCCCAGCCTGCCCCACAGGCAATGCGTAACAAACACACCTAAACACATAGTCATCTACCACAAAGAGGCCTGTGAGCGAGTGCAGTCTCTCACCTCCTGCCCTCCTACTAAACAATGGCTTTGGCCCCTGGGCATATCATTGGAGGAGAAGAGGGAGTCCAAAAGTGGGGAATTCTGTGGCGGAAGGGGCATCCGAGGCCACCTAACTCATTGCTCCCTGCCTGGATTCGTTCGGGTACCAGCCAGGCCGCTCCATCCATCTCCTCAGAGGCGTGTCTCCCACATAGGATGCCCTACAGGACCGTGAGGTGCGGGGTGGTGAGGAAGAGCCGTGAGTGGGTGCTGGAGGAGGCAGAGCTCCGCAGGCGTCAGGGCGAGGAGGTCAGACCCGACACTTGGTACAGCGGCCGCAAGCACGAGCCCCGCTCCTAAGGGGTTAGCTTTATCGAACCGACAGCTCCGGCTCCACACAGTTGCAAGGGGCAAGTGTTCTATGTTGAAGTGCTTACTTCCATCAGCTCACAAAATCAGGTTTTAGAAAAGTTTTCAAGTGCTGTTTTCCTTCACTAACAAAAGTTCTGAAAGCATCTTATTTTGTTCTAAAAGCAATAAATCACTTTCTGTGAGGGAAAAAAAAATAAAGTGAACTGAGATGAAAGTCATAAATTCTTCTGGATCCAGGATTGGGTGTCACCACCACATCTGTCAATAGGAAACAGGCACAGAGAATGCTATGGGCACAAAGAGAAATGGGCCTTATGCCCATCCCCCATCTCCTCCAAGGAAAGCGTGGTCAGCTGCTCCAGAAAAACCTGCAATGAAGCTAGAACAACCTGCTACACCAAAGTTGGGGAAAGACTGAGTAACTAGTAACTAGTCAACAATTACATCCATTTAGGGAATAATATTGAATAAGCCCACATAGGTCCATGTCCTAGCTAGAAGCATCCTAAGCATTCAACTGGAGAAAGTGAAGACAGACTTGGGGAGAAGACAGCAGAGAATACCCACCGATGTAACTGCATAAAAGTCACGAAGCTACACAAAGCAGGAAAGTCACATGAGAATCCAGTAATTTCCATTGTGACACTGTCAGATCATTTAATCTTTACTCTTAAATTGTGAGGAAATGCATATATTTTTTTAATATACCAACAAATTTGCTGAGTCTGAGAGACTGAGATGCAAATACAAGATTCTAAGAGACAGGTCTCAAAAAGGCATGTGAAGGAAGGTCTAGAGGCGCTCTGCTAGATACAGGATACTAAAAATTAAAAATGCATCCCCCCGCATGGCCTGTTTATATACAAGACCAAAAGGAGAATGCAGAACCAGTGTGACCACACAAAGCAACCAACGCTGAAGCGAATTCTTGGGTATATCTGAGATGCAAATGACTCCTGGCCACAGGCTACACAGGGGAGAGGGCACTCCTGGACATCCAAGGGCTGGCAGCTAGTTGTAGAAAAGACAATGTCAAAGGCAGTGTAGAACCTGGGAGCACCTGAGCAACTAAAGCACAGTAAAAGCCTTCAGCTAATGAGAGCAGAGGTAGGATAGGAAGGAAGGCTGTGGACCGGTCTTCTGGTATCCCATGTTCTGCCTCTGCAGAGTCTCCTGTGGTGTCTCCGAGCAGGAACAGGGCTACACCAGGTGGCGAGAGTTGACAACTTTACACTGGGGGTCCTCAATAAAAGAGAGGAATTCCTATTGTTGGAAAGGGAATGCATTCCAACAGGACAGGGAAAGGGGGGAGGCCTCACGTCCACAGACCCCAGCAGCCTCAGACCACTGTAAGAACATTAACTTCCAGCCAGTTCTCTCTTCAGGTTTACTCCTAATACCACACTTGTGCTCAATGCTGGACACCTTTTTTTAAGGGTGGCCGCAGGGCTACTCCCCGCATCGCCTCTCCTAGTGGGCTCCTCTACTTCGAGAAATCAATCCCCATAAGAACAGTGAACTACTCCTCTTGTTAGTGGTGTGACGGAATATCCTCTTTCTGGGACCTGAACTTTGCAAACAAATGCTGCCTTCCAATGAGTTTTTTTTCCACTTGGTCCTAAAACTATCTCCTAAGTCATTTGATATCTGTAACTCTTAAGAGCAAGATGGTGTACTTTAAGTATAGTGCAATAATTTGAATTTAGAAGTAAATGCTTCTCTGTGATCCAAGCCAGTCTCCTTGCACTTGGATTACTGTAATAGCCTTTTAGCTGGTTTCCCTGCTTCCAGAATTGCCCCTACAATGTTCCCCTGCAACCCATTCTCCAATCAGCATATAGATCTTTTAAAAACATCAATCAGAGCACATCATTTACCTGCTCAAAACTGATTACTTCACACTGCACCCATAATAAAATCCTTCCTCCCTTCCAAGGACCTAGTACCTCTGACATTCTCTCCTCTACTCTTCCTTCTCTCAGCTCCTCAGGCCACACCAGCCCTCCCATCCTCAAGATGCTGAGACATTCCTGCCTCAAGTTTTCCTACTTGCTGATTCCTTGACCTGCAATCTGCTCTCTCCAGATTTTGGCAGAGTTTGCTCCTTCTGATAATTTAGGTTTGCCCAAACGTCACCTTCTCAGGAAGGCCTTCTCTGACCCTACTGTCTAAAATGGCACACTCCAACCCCTTTCACCCACTTTCTTCTCACTCTGCTTTATTTTTTCCTCATATTATTATTAGTTTATATTCTGTCTCTCCATAAAACTAGGGACAGCATGTTCATTACCGTAACCCCAGCCTTTAAATATCTGTCTTTTGTATGTGTGTTATAAGTTGAGAGGATTAGTGGGTTATTTGGGCATGCATAACCGAGACAATGAAAGCCTAGCCAATCTTTGTAAAAGGCTGCTCAGTACCAGTCAGCATCATAAAAGGAGGTGCACTCTGCCCCCCCCCCTTGAAGCAACCTGATGTAATCAGATACCCTATCCAGCCTGTGTCACATCCCACCTACAGAGCCCACAGGCTACATCTCCCCCTCACCCTACTCCATCATCAATATACCTTAACTACAGAGTTGAAAGCTGTAATCCTGAAGATCCCTTGGGCTAGGGACCTTCTTCTTTATCCTCCCCGGACACAGAAGGGCAGAGAGAAGCAAGAGACAAGAAGCTTGTTTTTGTTTTACTCATATATAGTACATCAGTGTATTCTGCATAAGGGACCTCTCAGTTAGAAGAAAGGAACTTGCTCTGAATTTCTCCTCGGTCCTCTACAGGATTAAGTAAAGTACAAATGGAGGTAGGCTGCTCTGATATTGATACCTATGGAAACACTACTAAAGGCATGTTGTAAAGTGTTCCCCCTGGAATTCTCCAGAGTGGCCTCTGGCTTTTGAGGTGAAGTTGTTGTCAGCTTTACACAATACATGAGACATAACAGACAAGGTATTAGCATTTCATGGTGTCCTCTGGTTACCCTCATTGTTATTAACTTTCTTCAGAGATGAATTTCATTCAATCCACACAAGAACTCCTAAATATCCAAGGAACTAGAAATTCACAGCCACAAGAAACTACAGATCTAGCTTCATGTGAGTTCATATAAACCTTAAGCCATGGGCTAGTTGGGCTAAGCACAAGACAGTGACTGCAACAATCAAGACTGTTATCTAGGCTTCTTCTAGAGACATTTTATTATTCAATTTCTACTTCCTCCATCTCAACCTAAGGGTGGGAAATAGAAGATGTAGCCAGCTGGACTGCTTATCTGAACTCTATCAGCTGTTCAAGCCCTGAAGTCTGGGAAGCTGCCTGCATGTCTGCAGGGGTCATTTACTCACATGACCTCAGTCTTCGCTGGTTCATCCTGCTAAGATGGAACTTCCTGGAGGTAGATGTAGGCAAACCCAAAGATATCACAATGATATCAACAAAATCCCCTCACAGTGCAATCTAGAAAACAGAAGGGAATTTCTAGGGATTCAGAAAAATGTACTAATAATCATTCATCTGATCAGAAGAAAACAATACCTGCCTAGGGACAGCTACTGCTTCCACGTGAGGTCGGATATGTTTCCACCCTAGAAGGTGCCCCATAACCTAGGTATTCACTTCCTCAAACCTGATCCCAGAAAGATCTGTAAGTGTAGGCTAACCCAGCTCTGCCTCATCTCCTAAGCACCTAGGTATATCTGCAGGACCAGTCCTGACAAGGCTGCATCTCTAAGCCATGAAAGGATCATCACCTTCTGTAACTCCCTGCAGTCTCAGAAGGTTCTCTTGATTCTGCAATAAACCTGACTTCTGACTTTCTGTACAATTATGCCCAAACTGCTAAGACAAAGCACAACTATTTATATTACCAAAGGATTAGAGTCAGGGTTACCTTACCCAATGAGATTCCTTAGTTCATTTTAAATAGCACTCAATTTATAAATATTCAATTAATCGAATTTTAAGACTACATAGCTTATATAAAAAAGGGACACATGCGGGGCGCCTGGGTGGCTCAGTCGTTAAGTGTCTGCCTTCGGCTCAGGTCATGATCCCAGGGTTCTGGGATCGAGCCCCGCATCGGGCTCCCTGCTCCGCGGGAAGCCTGCTTCTCCCTCTCCCACTCCCCCTGCTTGTGTTCCTGCTCTCACTATCTCTCACTATCTCTCTCTGTCAAACAAATAAAATCTTTAAAAAAAAAAAAGGGGGACACATGGGTTATCACCTGCTTTAACTAATAAATTACATTTAAAATTACTCCTTTGTACCGCTTTTGTCATTTATTAGTTTTCCTAAATGTAAAAGGATATATTTAAGTTAAAGAATTTAGTCATACATAAGGTAAAAATATTCAGTCAAAACTTCAGAAAAGGGCAGGTAATACTTAAATCTACTTACAGAATATGCTAAAAATAAAAAGCACAAACACTCCTCAAATCTTAGCAGATCTTAAACAACCTCTAACAAAAATATTTCAGCAATGTTCCTTCTAAAAATTTAACCTTTACATGGCCCTCATATGGGAAGAAAATATCTTCAGATGAAACTATAATAGAATAATAAAATGACTTATTAAATTAGACTGCCATTTTCTCCATTTGGCCTATTACTGCTTTTCTTTGGGGACAAGGAGAGGGAAAAAAATAAAAACAGAAAGCAAAAACCGACAAAACTTAGCTCCTGAAAGTGCAAAGGAAGGATTTTTCTAGGTATTATTTGTAAATTTGCATTTTCAAAGGAGTTAGCATGGAGCACCAAAGTTAGATGGTAACTTTTCTATTAACGCTAGTTTTTTTAGCCAGACTTAAATATAAATCTTGATTTTTGTTTCTCCAAGGATGTGCACAGAGAATGAATCTGAAATTAGCACATGCTGATGCAAATTCAGACTGATTTTAACTTCAAGGACTGATTTTTCTTCTCCATAGATGAATGTGAAAGCTGTGGTTTTCAAATGGCCTATCGCTACATAGTTCGAGCCTGGGAATTCAATGCAGTGGCCTCTACTACATCCTAAGACAACACATGGTTACTAGGGTCCTCTCCCCTTGGCTGCAAACTATGAATAATAACTCTTCCTTTTAGCCAGCCAACTACCTGCCTCTCCTGTGTCACTTGCCTCTGACTTTCCTCCAAATAGGATGACAGAAAGCTGGCCTGGCTCTGGATGTTCTCTATTTTATGGAAGGGTGTGTGCATTCAAGAAAGAATTTTACAACAGTTAAGTATCATCTAATCCAAGCTTCTCATGTTATAAATGGGCCCTATTATGAAAGGAAGTACCAGCTGTTTGATCTCAGTTCATAAAACCACTTTTAGAGCAGCAATGTTCCTTAGACCTAATCTAGTCCAGAGGTTCCAATGTGGTGTCACTGGGACACCACAGGATCTCCACAGCCTGTCCCATAAAGCATATCTGGAATGGCAAGAGTTGCTATAAGGCTACATAAGTTGCCATTTTTCTTAGCTCTGGGCTAGAAATTTATCAACTCAGTGTACATCCTGCATGTCTTGGGCAGAACAGTAGTTCTGATAAGCATTTATGTAGCTCTCTGGTTAACAAAATAGAAGAAGTCATAGTTAACACTAAATGTTGTAACACAAACATGAGAAATATTGGGTTAACAGAAGGAAATAAAAAGGTGAGGAAAATACTGGAAACCACTCCGCAACAGAACAACTTTATTTTACTGACCAGAAAACCATGGCCCATAAAGATTATGTACCCGGACCAAGGTAATTCTACAAGTGGGTGGGGGCATGTAATGAATGTCTAGAAGTCAGGGTTCTGGGTGTTGGTCCAGGGCTACTTACAATTTTCTGGCTGCTGCCATGCTCAGAAACCCTCCTTCTTAGACCCATCTGTAATTTACTTTCTCATCAGTATAGACTGGTTACATTTCTCCCTACTAAGCTTGCCTTTCCTCGTCTATAAAATGGGTATGTTAATGGTACTTACCCTCAGAGGGCTATTATAGGTATTAAATAAATAATTTAAAGCACTTTTAACATTGCCTAGCACTTAGTAAACACCCAACAAATGTCTGTTCAATGAAAACTGGTATAGAACAGTTCTCCAAAGTGTAACTCACTGCAAGATTCCCATGAGTTGGCAGCTCTGGCCGAATCTGATCGTTGTCTTCATCCTTAGACAAAGAACCCTGATTTCACTGGAGGAGGTGCTATGCCCAGCATAAAAGACCACACTTGCTTGCCTCCCTTGCAAACAGAGGTGGCCAATGAGATGAAGAGAAGTTGGTGGACAAAAACTCCAGGAAATTTTTTAAAGGATTTCATGGGGGGGGGGGGGGGTTGTTGCAGAAACGTTAACGTCTTAGCATATTAGTAGCAGTTCTGGAGTTAGAACTCCTGACTCCTCCTTCTGTGCCAAGATCTTGAGAGCACTCCACGTATAGGCCATAACAACCCTATGAGCAGCTACCATTTCTTGTTTCCTGTGCAACACTGTGCACACGTTAAACATTGCAACAGTCCTGTCAGATATTATCTGTTTTATATGTGACCAGTAGAGTGACTTGGTCAGGGGCCCGGGGATTTCGGTCTAACTCTAAAGCCAAAGCTCATACCCTCTCTTGTCTTGAGTCCAAAGTAATAGCTATAGAAATAGTGAGGTTTTCAACATAAATTGATGTACCATACAAAAGTCCTGTGTTGAAAGTCGGGAGACTTTCGGGTGACTAGCTGTGTGACCTCAGACAAATCAAACCACGTGAGGGCTTTGGTTGCTGCTTCTGTAAACGAGGGAACCGGGCCAGACTCTGAACTTTGCGGTTGCTTCTACTAAAATCATAAAAATGTCCAAGTGCCACCAAAGAGACCAGGAAGCCCAAGTAGGCGGAAAGGGAGGTTGGGCCTGCCGCGGGTGCCGGCGGCGCCCGCGGGGTAAGCCTGAGGGAGCGAGGCAGCGCCCAGCCGGCTCCCTGCTTCTCGCCGCCGCCGGGGCGCAGGCAGAGCGTCGGCGGGGCGCCGGGCAAGCGGGAGAGCGCAGGGAGCCGGCAGCTGGTGCGCGCGGGCGCGTGCCCGCCGCCGGAGCCCACGGTTACCTGACAACGCCGCCGCCGCCTCCTCCTCTCCGCGCACAGCGCCTGCGGGCAGTGTGGACAATGGCGGCAGCCACAGCAGCAGCCACCACCGCCCCGGGGGCGGCCGCATCCTGCCCCGGGACCAGCTCCGCGCCGCTCAGCCGCGGCCCGAGCCTTTGGGGGCCCGTTCGGCTGTTAGTAGCAGAAATGGCGCGGGGTCTACGAGGAGGATGAGGGGGCGGCGAGATCCGCACGCGGGAAAGGCGGAGGCCCCGCCTTCCCGGCGCGGAGGAAGAGTCGGCACGAAGCTTCTGCCTTAGCCGTCGGCTGTAGGGCACGGCTGGCCCAGGCCCGTGGGGCTCCCGGTAGCCCTCTCGCGGCCTCTCCCGGCCCCTCCGGGCCTCAGGGCTTCCGGGTCTCGTCTTTTCCTGAGGCGGTTGGGCCGCCCAGTCCCGTCAGTCTCTGGGCCAGGGTGGAAATTGTGGGAGGTAGGGGCCACTCTTCCGTGAATTTGCCTAAAACTTCCTTGACCCGTGTGTGACCTGCGGGGTTTTAGGGCTCAGTTCTCAGAGGTCTCTTGGGTGATTCTCTATGAAGGGGAAGACCTTTCAGGAACCCCCTTTTTTTACAAATAAAAGTTTATTTTTCCTTTTTTTCATTTTCCTTTTTGTTTGTAACAATAACAAACTGGCAATTTAGTTGCTTAAGTAATACTGACTTGTATGTCTAAGCTCCTAAACACACTTTTCAGTATAAGGAGGCTGTAAAACGTTACATCACCAATATTACATGTCTTAAAATTAGCTTGCATTAAAGAAAAGAAAACTACAGGAAACTGGTGGTTGCCAGAGGGGGTGGGGGAAGGTGGGCAAAATGGCAAAGGGGGTCAAAAAGTACAAACTTACAATTATAAATAAGTTCTGGTGATGTAATGTACAGTATGATGACTAAAGTTAACAATACTGTAATGTATATTTGAAAAGTTGCTAAGAGTAGATCATAAAAGTTCTCATACACAAAAAATGTTGTAATTATGTGAGGTGATGGATCTTAATTTATTGTAATGATTATTTTGCAATATATACATATATCATGTTGTACACCTAAAACGAACACAATGTTATATGTCAGTTATTATCTCAATAAAACTGGAAAAAAATATCTTGGTGGCCTTTATATTGATAATTAGTATAGAACTTGCAGACTTAAGTAAATTATATTGCCTTTTTTTTTTTTTTAAAGAACAGATCTTCCTCAGGCCCTGAAAACCCATTAATGTGATTCAATATTTCATACTAAACATTTACTAGAACAAAAGTTCATTTCCTCTTTTCTAATTCTGGTCTTCTGCTTAGGTACCTCAGAGAAGCCAATTATGACAGAAATCATCCTCTAAAAATAACTCAGCTTCATTTTCCCCAAAGGTATGAGTAGGACTCACTAACTAGACTTTCCCTGACTTCAAAGTAAGGTTTAACCAATTGTCCTCAAATACCTGGCACCATGTGTACACCCATAGATGGTTCTGGAAGTTCAGAAATCTCCTTATAAGGAACTCTTCAAGGGGATGAGTTTTACAAATAAACTATTAAACTTCCACCTTGTCTGCCCTGAAGTCTGTCTCCAGAGAAACAGCAGAGCTCTTGATCCAAGTGTGAGGTGTGCACTTGCTTCTTGCACAACAGCTTTTTTCCTAACCACATTCATTTTGATTTAGCTTAATTTTGAATGGCATGATGAAAAGTAGCTAAAAGAAACAGGAAGCTTCTTGAAAGATAAATGTGTTTTCCTGCAGCAGTATCTGGTAAAGAGCAGGCAGCAATATAATAAATTCATATTTAAATTGCTATTCATGTAGCATATCTTTAGTAAATATCTGTAAAGAAGCTAAGTCAAAATACCACATTCCTCTCTATAGAATAGTAGTATTTTTCCAGAGATAATAAGAATCTTGGAAGGTGGTAGTTGTCACTGTGGGACAATCATGAGACCTCACCTAACTTCCCAAAAACTTTCTCTGATATGAAAACCTTAAGCTGTTGGGAAGGAGCATAAAACACTACTACCACAGGGCCATGGCAAAGACTCTTATTTCTGGTGGAGAGATAGAAGTGCAAACTCTCTGCCCCTGGGGGAGCAGCAGGAAACACTGGGGTTTAGGGTCCTGAACTGAAATGACAGAGTAGAGGTTGGCAACTTCTGGGAAACCCTCTTTTATTGAAGACATACCACAGAAACAAGGCAGGATTTGTCAGCAATGGGTAAAGGGGGAAGAAATACTGAGAAAGCCCTACCTCTAAGGCTCAGGTACACAGGACTTGCCTAAGACCAAAGCTGACCAGGAGATAGGAGAAACCCTCTTGCTCCACCACAAGCCAAGCACTAGCAACAAGCAACCCTACCCTGTACTGAGGAGGAAAAAGAATGTGGAGAGAGATCCCTCTTTAATACAGACATGCAAGAACTGCTGAAAGCTAAGGGACACTAAGAAAAACTCTCAGCACTCCAGTTTCCACACTAAGAACAAGGTAATAGCACAAAAATTAAAATCCTAGGGTACGGGGTGGCTGGGTGGCTCAGTTGATTAAGCGTCTGCCTTCAGCTCAGGTCATGATCCTGGAGTCCTGGGATTGAGCCCCAGCTCCCTGCTTAGCCGGGAGTCTGCTTCTCCCTCTCCCTCTGCCCCTCCCCACTGCTTGTGCACACAAACACTCTCTCTCTGTCAAATAAATGAATAAATCTTTTTTTAAAAAATCCTGTGGTACACCAAAGGATTTATTGTTATAATAAAAATAAAATCCAAACTTAGCTCACCTCTCGACTAGATTGATTTAATCACCTATATTTCTAATCTGACAGAAGAAGAGGCATACTTGTTTCTGGGTATAAATATTTTTTACCTCAGTTCCTCTACAAGATATCCATCATTCAATTAAAAATTACAAGACACCCAAAACAGCAAAGAAAAAAAATCCATTATTAAAGAGCTTAAAGCAATCAACAAAGCTAGATTCAAAAATGATCCACATGTTGGGCTATGATTCATATGTTAAAGGATCTAGTGGAAAAGGTAGATAACATGTGTGAATATATAGAAAATTTCAGCAGAGAGATGGAAATTATTAAAAATGTGAAATGGAAATGCTAGAAATTAAAAGCACATTATTAGAGATGAATAATTCCTTCAGTGGGCTTAGCAGAACACTTGACATAGCTGAGAAAAAAACAGTGAACTTGAATATAGGTAAATAGAAATTATCCATACTGAAATACAAGGAAAGAATTTTAAAAAAAGAAAGAAAGAACAGAACAACCAAGATCTGTGAAATAATATCAAGTGGTTTGATAAACATAGGTTGGAATCCCAAAAGGAGGTGAGAGGAAGAATGAGACAGGGGAAATATTTTATGATACAAAGCTGAGAATTTTCCAAAATTAATGAAAACAGAAGATAAGAAAATCTTAAAGACAGCCAGAGAAAAATGATACACTGCAGAGGGCTAAAACTTACAGCAGACTTCTTGTTAGAAACTGCATAAGTGACATTTTTGAAGTAGTAGAAGAAAGAATACCATCAATCCAGAATTCTATACCCAGTTATAATATCTTTCAAAAAATTGAAGGCAAATGAAGCTTTTTTTCATTTCCAGTAGACTTTCACTATAAGAAATGTTAAAAGAAGTTCTTCAGGCAGGAAGAGTATTATAGCAGATGGAAATTTGGATCTACACAAAGAAATAAATAGCTCTAGAAATGATAGAAGTGAAAGTAAATATAAAACTTTTTATTATTGTAATCACTTTAAAAGATGTGTCTAAAGCAAAAATAGTTGCAATGCACTGTGGGACTTATATGTAGAATTAAAATGAATGACAGTACAACAGAGGATGAAAGGAAAGAAATGGAAGTATACTATCATAAAGTTCTTTCACTATACCTAAGGTGATATAGTAATCCTTGAAATTAGACTGTGATAAACTAAAGATATGTGTTGTAAACCTTAGATCAACCACTAAAATCTTTTAAAAAGAGGTATAACTAAAAATCCAACAGTGGAAATAAAATAGAACAATAAAGTATTCCAAAAGAAGGTAAGTATATAGGGGGAAAAGGGATAAAGAACAAATTGACAAATATAAAACAACTTAAAAAATGGTAGGTCTAAATCCAACCATATCAATAATAACATTAAATATAAATGAGTCAACATCTAATTAAAAGGCAGATGTCAGATTGGATAAATAAGCAAAAGCTTATTTACATGCTATTTACTAGAAATACACCTTAAGTTTAGAGATATACTTAAATAGGTTAAAAAGAAAAGGATGGGAAATGATATGCCATAAAAAAAAAAAAAACACCAATCAAGGGGCACCTGGGTGGCTCAGTCGTTCAGCATCTGCCTTCAGCTCAGGTCATGATCCCAGGGTTCTGGGATCGAGCCCCGCATTGGGCTCCCTGCTCCACTGGAAGCCTGCTTCTCCCTCTCCCATTCCCCCTGCTTGTGTTCCTGCTCTTGCTATCTCTCTCTCTCCGTCAAATAAATAAATAAAATCTTAAAAAAAAAAACAACACCAATCAAAAGAAAGTTGAGTCGCTATATTAATATCAGATGAAGTAGACTCAAGAATAAGTAATACTACCATTAATTCAGTAGGTCTAGGGTAGGGCCTGAGATTTTGCATTTCTAACAAACTCACTAGTGGTCTGAGGACATCTTAAACAGCAAGTCTTAGAACACTAGGCTCATAGAAAATTGACAGAATGAGGGCAGATGGAAGGAATCCAAGTTCAAATAGTTTGGAAAATACAGCTTACTGTATTATCCCTCATAGACATTCACAATGACAAATAGCATATTGAAGACTTAAAAATTCCTGGGGTGTCTGGGTGGCTCAGTCAGTTAAGCATCTGCCTTTGGCTCAGATCACGATCCCAGGGTCCTGGGATCGAGCCCTGCATCGGGCTCTCTGCTCAGTAAGGAGCCTGCTTCTCCCTCTCCCTCTGCCTGCCGCTCTGCCTACTTGTGCTCTCTCTCTGTCAAATAAATGAATAAAATTTTTTAAAAAATAAATTAAAAAATTTTTTTAAAAAGACTTAAAAATTCCTGTAGTAAAGAAATTTGCAGTAGGCAGCCTTTAGGATGGCCTCCAATGATCCCCTTTATTTCTTGGTATTCATGCCCTTGTATAAGCTCCTGTTCTTGAGTGTGGGCTAGAAATACTGATTGTTTCTAATGAAGAGTATATGGCAGACATGGTAGGTCATTTCCAAGATTAGGTTATAAAAAGACTGCAGCTTCTATCTTGAGTGTTCTCACTTTCTCTGGGATCACTCTCACTAGGGAAGCCACTTACCATGTTGTGAGGCAGCCCTGTGGAGAGACCCATGTGAATGAGCAGATCTTCCCCAACAGAACTTTGAGGTGTTTGTAGTGCTGGCCAATGCCTTGATTGTAGCTCTTGAGAGACCCTGAATCAGAACCACCTAGTTAAGCTGCTCCTATATTCCTGACCCTCAAAAACTATGATATAGTAAATTATGCTAAGTAAGTTTTTATCCTACTAATACTGTGTTGTTTCCATCATGATCTCTTTTGGATTGAGGAATTCTGGGTGAAACATTTGGTTTACACATACACTACACCAAAATTTAAGCCTGATAATTTTTCTCAAATAAAATCCATTAATATCCCATGCATACACAGTTTAGAAAACACTACACTTAATCTTTTGTAAAGTCTTATTTCAAAGTCAAGCTTTAGCTGTATAAAGAGCTTTAGAGGTGAGCACCACACCTAAGCTTTCTGGCCATAATGGAATGAGCCAAAAAACCACAAAAAACAAACAAAAACAAAAACAAAACAAAACACCAAAGAGAAGGAAAAGGAGAAAAACAGAATTGAGAGTGTGGTCAGACTCATAGGTTCTTTGACATCATCATGGAACATTGCTTCCTTCCCATGAGAAGCAGATGAGTTTAACAAACTGTGATTATTGCAGGGTATTATTTTTAAGTTACACCAGCATTTGTGTGCATCCTTCTAGGAGATGAAATATACTCATTAATCAAACCAAACCAAACCAAACCAATCCAAAACAAAACCCCCTATAAACAGGACACCAGCAGAATCTTCTGTTCAAAGCTTCCTGGGATATTATGCAGGCTTGCTTTCTATCTTTCCATTAGAAAATAGAGAAAAAGTTTGTCCATCAGTGAGTCGGTGAAGTGAGAGAGTTGTAGTTGGAATTGCCATTAAACTTGCCAAGAGGATGCAAAAACAATTATCACTAGATTATAACACCAGCACAGAAATTTCTACACCAAAATGGGTGATTGAAAAAGGACAAAATTCACTGCCTCTTGAAGCGGTTGCCCAATTGTGCCACAGATCTTAGCTGTGGACTTTTGGTAAACAGCCCATGTCCACATCTAAGATGGAATGAAGCACCATAGCTTGTGGGATCTGGATCTCCTAGATAATGAAGAAGTTGGCACTTTTGCCAGAATGCTATTGGTGTGGGTAATAAGTAAATGTTTAGCATTGTGAATGCAGATTCCCAAGACAAACCGTCTGGAGACTGGTCCAGTTCTTCTGGGGAAAGCCCAAAATGTACCTTCTTAATATGTACCCCAAGTGATTCAAAAATCATTAGAAATAAACTTTGAGTTTTACAAGTTTCATGCTTGACAAGAAGTAGCTTTTTCAGCAAGTTTGTAACCACAGCTAAAATATTGTGTGTATGTACCTTATGTAATTCATATTGCTAGAATATATTTTTGAAAAAAATGTTTAATAAAGAGCTTCCTTAATATTATTTTAGTGACCTGAGTTTTTTAATTCCATTCGACTATCTCCACATGGTGTGAAAAAGATTATAATTCAATTTTCAGCCTCTTCATTTTTATTTCTAGAGTTCTTGTTCTTCATAACTAATTAATTTTCTGTAGCTGTCATAGGGTTATAATCAGTCATTATGAATCAGATGTAAAATTTAGCTCATGTCAGAAATTATTTAGAAACTTTCACTTGGTTTCTAGGTAGGTAGAACATTTAATTAAATGAATTAGAATAAAATAAAGTTCTACTACTTTGTGTTCCTTCATAAAGAAAGAATTAGTCTGTTACTGCAATGATACCTGCCAATGCCATAAAGATTACAGAGTTTATATGTCATGTGTCTTTTTAAAAAAAATTCCCATTTTTGAATTTCACATAAAGAGAGAGGGGAAAAAAAAAAACAACAACAACGAACAACAGCAGGCTGTTCAAGACCTCTCCATAAAGGAAAAAAGTAAAAATAATAAAAATTGACTCATTGGATCATGTTTTTCTTCGCATATTTCATTTATGAAATATTTTGAAATTGACTTGCCATATACTAGTTCGATAATTTTAGTAATAAGTCATGTCAAAACTAAAAGAGAGATAGCTTTTCAGTATGAATAAATGATGTTGGGAAGGATTAGAATAAATATAATTTGTAAGAAAGATAGTATGTCCTCTATACTAAATTAGTAGAGCTCGTTGTAAAAAATAATTGGTCAAATTCAATTCAAATCTTTCAATTCAAAGAGAGAGATGCAGAATTCTTTAAAGTAGTGGTTGTCAAATTTTGGTGTGGGTAAGAGTCCCATCTCCAAACATTCAGTAGGTCCAGTGTATGGCCTGGGAATCCACATTGGTAATTCTGAGGCAAATAGTTTTGACCATACTGTATTAGTGGTAGAAAAAATATTCAAAAGTGATTGATGGTTAGTTGATGATGGCTAGAAAATAGTATCTAAGGGGAAAAAATTGACATATTTGGTTAATCTGAAAAAAAGAAGATTGAAGAGTTACAGCTTTCTAAGAGTTAATTTAAGGAACTAGGATACAGAAAACTTGTAACCAGTTATTATGTTTTCAAAGACAAGAGCAATCTTTCACCTGGACACGGTCCAGTCCTACCATTCCACATCACTTGATTCCTAAACAAATTCTATCAAAGTTTTCTTTGCTGCCAACACACCCTTGGGAAGCATTTTAATCAGCCGTTCTCTACAATTAATCTAGGTCTTCCCCTCCCCCAACTGGAGTAATTACTATTAAAACGATTATAGTGAAATAATTATATTTCAAAATCTATTTTTCTTTCATGGAAAGCTGTAAACTGCAGATATCCTTTTAGTTTAAATTCCTTAATTGTCTTCATCGATCATTTATTGACAATGAAAAAGATTTGTATATGATTCAGGAGCCTTCAATTCAGTTAAAACAGGGATTTTTCTCTTCTTGCTTTCAGTTCTTGATCACGCACTTACTTCAGAATGCCCCTGGTGGTCACAGACTATTCGGAAAATTCTTCAATCTATTTCATGTGTTTTTGGAAAGAACTCAAATATTTTTTAAAAAGGGCATGTAGGGGCTGAGAAATGAAGATAAATATAACAGTCTCAGATTTTGTTCTTCTGCTTGTATGTTGTCTCTCTGTCTCTCTCTCCCTCTCCAAATCAGATCTAAATAGCCTATCTATATTTCCAATATTGCTGTCTCTTTGCATTCTATATCTAGAATATATACATCTGGCTAGATCTCAGTATATTATGGAGTTGTTATAAAGATTTTTGACTTTCCTTATTTTTCCAGGATGTTATTGTTGATCATGGGAGTGGAAAGAAAGTGTAAGCAACTGTTGGGAAGAAATTTATAATGTTTTATTTATAATAAACATAATATTTTATTTATGAAATATAAATAATATTTTATTTATCTAAAAAAATTGACATGAGAGTCTACCTGTTCTGAATGGTTTCTATAACACAATCATAATTTCTAGATTAGTCATGTGTCAGTAGAGATTATGGAAAGTGGAAATAATTCAATTAATATACCTCTAATTTTTGCTAATGTTATTAATCCTATTTTACCTGTAAAGTCTATCTACCTAACATTAGATATATTTTGCTTACATTAATCAAAGTCTATAAAGCTAGGTGAAAAAAATTATTATTATTTAGTACATTTCAGTAACTTTCCCCCACACTCATTTATAGTTCTTTGCTGTGATTTATAGGCCCTGTCCTTACTGACAGGGTCAAAACTCCATCTATGTCTTAAACAATGAAGACATTTATTATGTCACATTGAAGTAAGTTCCAAGGCAGGTTAATTCAGCAGCTTGAGCATGCTATCAAGGTCTCAGACTGTTTTCAGCTTTCTACTTCACCACTCTTAGCTTGTTGGACTTTGTCCGTAACTTTTCTCCTCATAACTGAAAAGGGCTTGCCATTGTCTCGGATCCTGGGTCCTCACACAACTGTGACCCAAGGCAGGGGGCACCAACTCCCCTTTCATCTCTTGAATAGGGAAGTGAAGCCATTCTTAGAAGCCCTTCCCTCCACCCTCTCGACAGACTCCTTGCTGGTCCTATTAGAAGTGACTAGCCTAGGGTGCCTGGGTGGCTCAGTTAGTTAAGCGTCTGCCTTCAGCTCAGGTCATGATCCCAGGATCCTGCATCTGGCTCCCTGCTCAGTGGGGAGCCTGCTTCTCCCTCTCCCTCTGTCCCCTACTTGTGCTTGCTCGATCTCTCTCAAATAAATAAACTCTTTTTAAAAAAAAGAGAAAAGGAGAAGAAGAAGTGACTAGCCCATGCCCTTGCTAAATGGGGTGGAGTGAATGTCTGGCATTTTCAGCTTCCATGGTGGGAAGGGTATCATAGAAGACAAAGACTGGAATAGCAATAGACAGGGAAAAAAATCGCTATGGTGATATTTCTGAGAGTTCCCAAAAGCCTTTGGAGGCTTCTGAAAATGGTAGCTAAAATTTATGCTGCCTTAATAAATGAGTTTTATTCCTTATCCTAAACTTTGATAAATGTATTTTCCTTTAGAAATTTACTCATTGACTCAAAATGGGAGTTGCTTCTATATCAAGTAAGTATTTTTCCTACTATTGCTCTTGTTTAGGAGATTTACATAACATCTTTATTCTAAAGCACTGGATTTCCTAAATAACAAATATTTCCTATTCTAATAATGATAGAGAATAAAATTAGACAAATGGGTTATAATAGGGAAAGTAAGGAGACAGTAATAGGAATGGTAGGAAAAGAAAAAGGTAAGGAAAAAAAGGAAAGGTAAAGTAGACTGAGCAGTGACTGTTCTGGATGGTATAACGTGAGAGAGTTCAGTTAACTAGGTCATTTGCCACTTGAAATGATGGGCAGGGTAAGCCTTTAAGACTCTGGAGGAAATAGAAGGAAAGGAGGAGGGAGTTAACTCCTTTTTCAGGCATGCATTCTGCAAGTTAGAATTTGTCTGTCCTAACCACATTGCAGGTGTTTCCCTGGAAATGCACGTTTATATAGGTTGGCATTCCTTTTTCTTTCTTCTTTTCACTTAAAGATATTTTGCCTAACAATGATGCTTAAAATCATTCATCTAAATATTTAAGGCTCTTAACTTGTTTTAACAATAATTAAAGCTAAACCCACTAATATTTCTTGGATTTGTTTTAGGATTGAGAGGTTACACTTCCTGCTTTCCATTTTCCCATTTCACCTGGTTCTTTATTGCCTTTTCCTAGTTTTCCCCCTTTCTACTCTTTGCCAGATACTATAATCACCAGAAATATTATAGGTTCTTTTTAACACTTTATCAATCTTGAATAATACCAGAGAGAATCTTGTTGAAAGTCTCCCTTTGTTATGATAGGTATCCTTTATGTTAAATAGCTTTTTATTGTTTTAATCCTTACATCTATTGTAAAATCAAAGTATAGAAAGCAATACAAAATGAATGTATACCCTAATGAGTTATTTATCATAAGGCAAACATTCTTGCAGCCAACCCCCAAATTAAGAAATAGAATTTTCCAGCTATTCCAGAAGGCCTCCACGTCCTTCACCAATTTCAAACCATCTACCTCTCCCCGAAATACCCACCATCCTAATCTTTATAGTATTTATTTCCATAAGCTCCTTTATAGTTATATGGTGGAAGTGCACCTCCATAAACATTATATTTCTGCCCATTAAATATTTTTAATATATCTTTTATTTTTTTATTTTTTAAGATTTTATTTATTTATTTATTTGACAGAGAGAGACACAGCGAGAGAGCGAACACAAGCAGGGGGAGTGGGAGAGGGAGAAGCAGGCTTCCTGGGGAGCAGGGAGCCCGATGCACAGCTTGACCCCAGGACCCTGAGATCATGACCTGAGCCGAAGGCAGATGCCCATCGACTGAGCCAACCAGGCACCCCTTAATATTATCTTTTAAATCT
Source organism: Neomonachus schauinslandi (assembly GCF_002201575.2). Taxonomy (NCBI): domain Eukaryota; kingdom Metazoa; phylum Chordata; class Mammalia; order Carnivora; family Phocidae; genus Neomonachus; species Neomonachus schauinslandi. The sequence goes on from NC_058405.1 coordinate 149,690,603, forward strand.
CATTCTACATGTTCATCCTTCCACCATGTGGAAGTGTTTTCATACTCACGGAGCAGTGTGGCATGTTCCTCTGTCCTGGGTATTTCCTGAAAACTGGCAGCTAGATTCAGAAGCATCACTGAACTTGGGTTTTATCTCTTTGCGCAAGATGATAGGTTGTGTTGTGTTCTTTCCTAAGGAGGCATATGATGTCTGGTTGATTCTCTCTTTTGTGATATTATTAACTGTTGATGTCTGAATCCATTAACTCCCTTGGAGGTTGCAAAATGGTGATATTCAAATTCCATTACTTCTTTTTCACTTATTGGTTGGAATACTTTTATAAGGAGATACACGTCCTTATCTACTATTTGATTACTCAGTGGTACACAGTTCATAAAGAAAAGGTAGGACAAAGTACTTGGTTCTTTCCTTCTATTTACTAGTTTTTAAGAGAATAAACTGGTTTTTTATTCTCCTCTGAAGGTGACTTTTTTTTTTTTAAGATTTTATTTATTTGACAGAGAGACAGCTAGAGAGGGAACACAAGCATGGAGAGAGGGAGAAGCAGGCTTCCCGCTGAGCAGGGAGCCCGATGCGGGGCTCGATTCCAGGACCCTGGGATCATGACCTGAGTCAAAGGCAGCCACTTAACGAGTGAGCCACGCAGGCAACCCTGAAGGTGACTCTTTAAAAAAATCTTATCATGAACTCACGATTTCAACATATTTGATAAGGTTTTAATCAATAGCAATTACTTCTCTTTTGAAGCTCAAATTGTCCTATCTTTGGCCAATAGGATTCTTTTCAGGTTGGCTTCTGAGCCCTTTTGACATACCATACTAATTTTTGATAACTTCTTTGGTATTTGGTATCAGCTGTCCAGGTTCGTCCTATACTTGTCTTGCCCCAGACATGGAATCAGTCATGTTTCCGTAAGTCCTGATTTCTTTTACAGTTTCAAGATCACAATCTAGGTGCTAATGCCCTATTGCTCCAGGGATGGTTCTTGTTTCAGAGCCTTTTCAGTAGCAAAGCTAGGAAATCTATCTATCTATTGATAATTGTACCTATAGACATAATTTTACAGATAAATATACCTACCATACTGATATTTCCAATTAAAGTTCAGAAACTATGGGGTTTTATAATTTGCCTTTTTTATGCTTTACTACATCTGTATCTCTTTTCCTCCGTAACAAGATTTCTGGTTCCCAAGGATACAATAGATGACGGAATTAGAATATCTCATAATTACTCATACACATTGTACACATGACAGGCTCAGAATAACAACACACATATTACTACCACAATATAATTACAAAGAACAGCTTAAAATATTTTTTATATGTTCTCCCCACTCTCGCTCAGTTTTTTATAGTTGCACTATTTCTACATTATGCAAGAATATAGCTTTTACATATTTATTCTCTTTTAATTCTCATTTAATATTATCTTCAGATAACTGTGTTTTACTCTATACCTCTAATCATTTTGTCTAAAACTCATCCTCTACTAGATTCTTCAGGAAGGGCTAATGAAAACAATATTCTCCAAGTTCTTGCATATTGGTAACTGTTGTTCCATGCCTTTTATGGTTGAAAGTCAGTTTTGCAGGATATAAAATCCTCAGTTCACATTTTATTTCTTGTATCTTTTATTTTTTTATTTATTTTTTTTAAAAGATTTTACTTATTTATTTGACAGAGAGAGACACAGCGATAGAGGGAACACAAGCAGAGGGAGTGGGGGAGGGAGAAGCAGGCTTCCCGCGGAGCAGGGAGCCCGATGCGGGGCTCGATCCCAGGACCCCGGGATCATGACCTAAGCCGAAGCCAGACGCTTAACGACTGAGCCACCCAGGTGCCCCTCTTGTGTCTTTTAAATATGTTATTTCATTTCCTTCTGGCATAAAGTATAGCTGTCAAGATAAAAACTGATGATAATCTAATTTTTTGCCCTGTAAGTTACTTGGTGGTTTTGACTGCAGACTCAGTGGAATATTTTCTTTTTTTAAAGTTCATTCATTTTACCAGAAATAAGTCTTGGTATTGATTGTTCTGGGTCAACATTCCCAGCTACATAGTGTGCTTTTTCAATACGTAATTTCACATTGTTTCTTATTTAAGGAAAGTTCTCTTTAATTATTTGTTTTGTCCCCTGTTTTGCAACTCTTCTTCAAAGATTCTGGTTACTTGTGTTTGAATCTTTTTTGTCCATCTTCACTACTTGTCACTTTCTCTCAAATGTTTTTTAACTTATATTTTTTTAAACCTTTGGTCCTTTTTATATTTTATTTCTCTTAAGGCATAATCTGTTTAATTATATTTGCTCTTGTGTTCCTTCTAATTTAGCATTGCTTCTGAATTTTTTTTTAACTTCTAATCGTCTCCTGAGTTCTATCACCTCAGTTGCAGTGTTTTTAAATTTTCCAAGTTTTAACAATTTTGATTAATGTTTTCATTTCATGTCTTGTATCATTTTCTTAATGTATTTTAGCTTCTTTTGAGATAGAAAGTTATAGTTTTGATTTGTTCTGTGTATCTCTTTCTGGCATAGAGATATTATCCTACTCATTAATTTTCTTAGAAATAATTTTGCAAAGGATTTGGCCTCAGTACTTTTTTGTTTCTAAGCTGAAAATAATAAAAGTAAAATTCTTATTGCTGTGTAAGAGGAGGTGTGTTTACACAGTGTTTTCACATGTATTATCTCATTTCATCCTCAAAATAACCTTAGGGAGGTATTGTTATTATGAGTCCTACTCTTCAGAAGAAATTGAACTTAGAGGACTTATATGACTTGATTTAAGATTTTAGCAGGCAGGACTCTATAGGTAAAAGGTTTACTCTTCCACCGAGGGCTCAGCTTTGGAGAGATCCCTGAGTAGCTTGCTGCAGGCAATGGAACCTGCCTAGGTTTTATTTATATATTTTATATATATATATATATATATATATATATATATATGATTTATTTATTTATTTATTTGAGAGAGAGAGAGAGAGAAAGTGGGAGGAGGGCAGAGGGAGAGAATCCTTAAACAGACTCCGTGCTGAGTGGGGAGACCAGTGCAGGGCTCAATCTCTTGACCCATGAGATCATGACCTAAGCCAAAACCAAGAGTCTGATGAAAGAAAAAAGAAAAAGAATAAATTCCATTTGGAAGTGATTCTGAAGTACATGCAAAAGATCGATGCTTAACCAACTGAGCCACCCAAGAGCCCCATACCAATCACATATTTCTTGAGGACCCATGCGGTGACAGATGCTGCAGCTGGATCTCTCTCACAGTCTGGTTAAGAGCCATGTCTAGCACCTTAGAGCCTGTAAGTGACAGAGTGGCACCTGAACATAGGACTCTAGACCCCTTGGTTTGCTTTTTTTCCTGCTAGCTAACATCAGTTTCAGCAGTGTGCTTTGTGTGACCTGTGGCACATTGAGTACCTCCATGTGGCATCACGTATATATCTGCGTGTTGTTGTACAGGAGTAACTTGGGTTCATGGTAGACGTGAAAGGACAGTGCCAGAGCATTTCTCGTGCTTGCGTCCGTGCTTCTCTGATATTTACGGGAGAACCCTGTTCCAAACCTTTGGGGAGTCTTCATTACATCCTAATATTTTACCTTAAAATTCATGCAACTTTTAAATTTTACTTGGCAATACATCTGTGCTATTTGAATACAAAGAGTATTTTCCATACTATTTGCCAACAAGTAAAATTATTGCTATTTCTCCAGTGGCTCTCCTAGTACCTCCTGGCATATAACCATGTCCTCCTAAAGTTCCCCAGTTCAAAAGCTTGATAGGAAGTGGAAGAAGTAGGCTGCAGCTCTATCATGGGAGTTTGAAGATTCTGCTAAATATTTGAACTTTATTCTCTAGACACTGAGAAGCCAATGAAGCAAGAAAGAAACTGACCTGGTCAATTTTGTGTTTTAGAGGAATGGCTTTGACCTTTTATGATCACCATCTATAGTAAGAAATACATTTTACATGGTGATTCATATGCACAGTATATATATGTGTAATATATAATACATATACATACGTGTATATTTATGTGAAGGTATATATATATGAAACAATTCACTAAATTGGTTTCACAACCCCTCGTACATTGCACCTCACAATTTAAAAAAAAAAATATTTTGGTGGCAATATGGAGGAAGGGAGACAGCAAAACCACTCAAAGTGCAAATAGGTCAAGATAATCAGGATATAAAGCAAGGCAGTGGCTGTGGGGATAAAGCTAGAATCCACAGAAATTGGTTACTAATTGCCCAGGAAAGTGATTTGGGGTTTCTGGTTTGAGTGAATATCCATCTGGAAGGAACAGTGAATTGAGGTAGGAGTCAAGCAGTCCCTGCTGCTGGGACAGGAATGCTTTAGAGGGTTGGGAGAAGTGGGCAGAGGCAGGTAAGGAATGCAGTGGCTGCGGGCTAGTGGCCACCATCACACCATACTTGTCCCTCCTTTACCCAACTGCCTACATATACCGCCCTCCGCAAGTGCTCATTGAACCGGTTTGAGCATCTTGCTGCTCTCTCCTTCTTAACATGTTGAATCAAATCCTTCTACATATTCATTTACTATTTGCGTGTTAGTCATTTTCTCTTTTTGAGAATTATACCCTAACAGTACACATAATTCAAAATTAAAGAAAATATGGCATTTGCTCTCCATTACTGATCACCTTCTTTCAAAAACAAATTGGACATCTGCATTAAATCTTTGAACTTCTGGACAAATATGCCACGTGTTGGTGACACCATGATTTTAGGTGATATCACCTATTTTAATTCAATGCATATTTGTTGAGAGCCTACTTTGGGCAAGGAGTTTATATTTATTAACTTCCAACCAAAAAAAGGTTAAATTTGGCTGTTGTTTTATAGTGCCATGGATTTATTGTGAATTCAGTTCATTCACGTAGCTCATTGTTAAGGTATGTAGGAGGTCCAGCTATTAAGTTGACTTAATCCTGTCAACTATAAATTGAATGGACAGAGTTCTGGATAGAGTTAGGGATCTAAATATCACTTTTCATATTCCAAGTGATTTTTAAGTACTGAAATACTATATTTGTTTGTTATAATATCATTAGTATTTTTTAAAAATTTGAAATCTTAATCATTTATGTGACAGGTATCCAGAGAATTTATACATTGCATTAATATTGCAAATGGAACAGAGCTATACTCATTAAGAACATTTTAATGCTTTTTCCAGGAGGATTAGAAGTTGCTACTGGGCAGGAAGAGGAGGGGATGTACCCAGACCCCATTACCACCATTTTCCCAGGGTCTGGATCCTCTCTGCCCCACTCAGTATTATTCGTTCGCTTGCAGCCTGTCCCCTTCTCCAATCACCCTATGTGAGAAGACTCCAGAAGTAAAAGAGGGTGATCTCTGCCGTGAACCGCCTTCTTCTCTCAAAGAACCCTTGAAAGTGACGTGTAACACAGAATGAAGACCATATGTACTAGATTGCTAGGGCTGCCATAGACAGGGTGGTTTAAACCACAGAAATTTATTTTCTCACAGTTCTAGAAGCTAGAAGTCCAAGATCAAATGTCAACAGAGTTGGTTTCTCTGAGGCCTCTCTCCTTGACTTTTCTTTTTTTTTAATTCAAATTCAATTAATTAACATATAATGTGTTATTGATTTCAGAGGTACACGTCTGTGATTCATCAGTCTTATATAATACCCAGTGCTCACTACATCACATGCCCTTCTTAATGTCCATCACCCAGTTACCGCATCCCTCCACCCCTCTCCCCTCCAGCAACTCTCAGTTATCACGTATCAGTGAGATCATATGATAATTGTCTTTCTCTGATTGACTTATTTAGCTTAGCATAACACCCTCTAGTTCCATCCACATTGTTGCAAATGGCAAGATTTCATTTTTTGATGGCTGAGTAATATTCCATTATATATATATTATATATAATATATTATATATATATAAAAGCACCACTTCTTCTTTATCCATTCATCTGTCAATGGACATCTGGGCTCTTTCCATAGTTTGGCTATTGTGGGCATTGCTACTATTAACATTGGGGTGCAGGTGCCCCTTCAGAGACCTACATTTGTATCTTTGGAGTAAATACCCAGTAGTGCAATTGCTGGGTCGTAAGGTAGCTCTATTTTCAACTTTTTGAGGAACCTCCATACTGTTTTCCAGAGTGGCTGCACCAGCTTGCATTCCCACCAACAGTATAGGAAGGCTCCCCTTTCTCCGAATCCTCACCAACATCTGTCGTTTCCTGACTTATTAATTTGAGCCATTAATTTTAGCCACTGGTATGAGGTAGTATCTCATTGTGGTTTTGATTTGTATTTCCCTGATGCCGAGTGATGTTGAGCATCTTTTCGTGTGTCTGTTGGCCATTTGGATGTCTTCTTTGGAGAAATCTCCTTGACTTTTAGATGGCCAAATTCTCCCTGTGTCTACACATGGTCTTCTTTCTGTATGTGTCTGGGTCCTAATCTCTTTTGAGGAGACTAATAAGATTGAATTAGGGCCCACCCATAAGACCTCATTGTACCTTAATTAACCCTTTAAAGGTCCTATCTCCAAATACAGTCACATTTTGAGGTACTAAGGGTTAGGACTTCAATGTATGAATTTGGGTGGAGGCGGGAGAGGTGGGATGGGACACAATTCAGCCCATATCACCAAATATGTTTTTTTCTTCCTTTTTTTAATTTATTTTTTAATTTTTTACTGTTATGTTAATCACCATACATTACATCATTAGTTTTTGATGTAGTGTTCCATGATTCATTGTTTGTGCATAACACCCAGTGCTCCATGCAGAATGTGCCCTCTTTAATACCCATCACCGGGCTAACCCATTCTCTGACCCCCTCCCCTCTAGAACCCTCAGTTTGTTTTTCAGAGTCCATCGTCTCTCATGGTTTGTCTCCCCCTCCGATTTCCCCCCTTCATTCTTCCCCTCCTGCTATCTTCTTCTCTTTTTTTTCTTAACATATATTGCATTATGTTTCAGAGGTACAGATCTGTGATTTAACAGTCTTGCACAATTGACAGAGCTCACCATAGCACATACCCTCCCCAGTGTCTATCACCCAGCCACCCCACCCCTCCCACCCCACCCCCCACTCCAGCAACCCTCAGTTTGTTTCCTGAGATTAACAATTCCTCATATCAGTGAGGTCATATGATACATGTCTTTCTCTGATTGACTTATTTTGCTCAGCATAACACCCTCCAGTTTTTAAAAAAAATATTTTATTTATTTGAGAGAGAGTGAGAGAGAGCGAGAGTGAGAGAACAAGCTGCGGGGGAAGGGCAGTAGGAGAGAAGCAGGCTCTCTGCTGAGCAGGAAGCCAGATGCAGGGCTCGATCCCAGAATCCTGAGATCATGACCTGAGCTGAAGGCAGATGCTTAACCAACTGAGACACCCAAGTGCCTCTATTTCTTAAAAATCAAATACAGGCATTTAAATAGTCTACCAAATAAATGTCACAATTACAAATAACATCACAGCTGTTCTCACAATATAATGAGTTCAGTTTCTTAATTATATTGTAGATATATTTTCTATTTTAGTGGCCCTAGTCTTGGAGGCTACTAACTATATTTTTAAAAAAATAAGAGGATCTTAGTCTTTATTTTACTGTGTAGTTATTGCTGCTCAACTCTTTCATCTTGCCCTTGACTGGATGTCCTCAACACATAGAAACATTTTGCATGAAAAGCTAGTTTTTAAAGGGTAATTAAAGGATATCAGTAAAACAGCTGGGAAAGACAAGAAATCTCTGAATTGGGATTCACTGAGCTGACTGAAAAGAGAAAATTCAAACAGTCCTTTTGCACATTGGGAAGTTCGGCAAGAAGCAAGCCCAGCAGACCTAAATTAGCTCAAAGGGAAAACAAAGGCAAAGACCAGTAGAAATGATGCAAACTCGTTGGCGAGGCTCTGTTCTGATAAGGCTACTTCCAGGCCAGGAAGCTGACATTGTTCTACCAAGGAGTAGGGGTCTCCAGCCCTCCTCCCAGATGCCCACAGAAATGCACTGCAGCACCAGAGTGGGCGCTCGCTACTCTGTTCCACGCTGCCAGTCCACGTGGAGTCACAAACACTCCACATTTATTTCTGGAGGCTGCTACAGGTGAGGCCAGTGCCCTTTCAGCCCATCTTGTTTGCTGATTGATTGATTGGTTACTGGCCTTCCATCCGCTTCTCCGCCAAGTCCGGTGCAGCTGAGTCTGTTTAGCTCATTCCATAAACGTGGCTTGGCTGCTCATTAAGATGAGCTCTATGATCCATCTTCACCCTAATGTTATATGAGTCTGCGCTTCAGTTTCAGACTTTAAAGTAGATGTTGAGAAAATCCCAAGTATAGTTTTTAAAAGAAACTTAATATAAATGCTTTTGGCTAACAAATAAGGAAAGAAAAGTGTCCCTTTTTTCCTAGGGTTTTCAGCCTTGATTTAGATGGAAAATATAAGCTCACCTCAACCACGAACCTTCGACTGGTTCCTCTGCTCTGCTCTGGGCCACTCTTGTTTATGGAGGCAATTCCGAGATCCCTCTGAAAGCTACATATAACCAGAAACATTCTTCGAAAAGGGTAATTTTTAAAATTCAAAATGACTACCTGTAAGATGGCATTATCAGCAAGCTTTGCTTTTTTAAAATTAGAATTGCTACTGAATTGTTTTCCAATGCTCTTTTCACCATCTTACGGATATTTTCCTAAGACATTCACATTTGTAAAATGGCTTTGTTTTCTCCTCAGGGCCCCCTCATCACCCACACAAACCTGGTCTCCTACTCCTTGCTAACTCAGAAGCCCAGCCTCTTCCCACACAAGTGCTCAGTACCTGGGGCCCACCACCCACCCTCTCCTTTGTTCTCCCACAAATCCACCCCCTCACCTTCTCTCCTTCGTCCAGGTAGACATTTTCATACTCCCACTGCTCAGCAGCCACACCACAATAATGGCCTGGGGGTGGGGGAAGAAGAATGCTTTTTCTAATGACCATTATGGTTTGTTTTTTTAATTAATAAGCTCTATCCACAAAGGAGTAGTTGAGAAACAATTCTTTTATTCTTAGATTATTTTTTCAAAACTCCCTCATATACAATAATTGGATTTTCTATTTTTGAAAACTCTACCAAAATGTATGTGCACTTTGAGTGTTGTAACTTTTTTCAGTGGAAACAGATGCTCTCTTGTCCAAATTAACATGTTTTACTCCCATTTTGAAGTGAATGAGTGTACCAAGGAGACAGTGGCTCCCTGGGATGGTTATTTGCAGTGACAGTGTCTGAGCTTTAGCTGAAACCAATAGGCACCCTGACAAGATTAATTGAATGTGAATCATGCCTGAGCTCTTCCAGAACCAATACCAGAAATAAGGGCCAGCCCACTCATCAAAACCCTGCTAAGGACCCCCACTCTGTGGGACTAGCCAGCCCTAGGGGAGGCAGAAAGGCCAGGCTCTGCTACTTATGTGTGTGTGTGTGTGTTGTTTAAAGATGTATTTATTTATTTTAGAGGGAAGGAGAGAGAGCGCGAGTGGGAGGGGCAGAGAGAAACTCAAGCAGACTCCATGTTCAGCACAGAGGCCAATGCAGGGCTCAATCTCATGACCCTCAGATCATGACCAGAGCCAAAACCTAGAGTCAGACTCTCAACTGACTGCACCACCCAGGTGCCCCTACTTACGTGTTTTTAAGGCCTCCAGAAAAGCTTTCCCCAAATCATCCTCACCGTTATGTTGCTATGCCTTAAATTCCAGCATTAAAGAGTCATTCCTGAACCTTCCAGTATGAAGAATTAGAAAGATGCCGGATTTTCTTCCATTCATGACAACTATTTTCATCTTTCCATAGAGTTCAGTTAATGTACTACATGCTGTGAACAGAATGTATTCCGCAATATCACAAATGCACTCTTTAGTAGGAAAAATGAACGTAATAGTGGGTTTTAATAAGGAGCATGCAATTGAATTTGTGTTGGTATGGTTTATTTTGTCATTTGGCTTTTTCAGTATTATAATTGATGTGAATGCCTTAAAGAAAGGCTGGGACCTTTTCTCCTTTTCATTAATCTCTCTGAGGTGTAGTACCATATCTGACATATAGAGGCACTCAGTCCATGACTGGAAAATTGCTTCCTGTCCCTGGTAATTTCTCTTGTCATCACTAAGACCTAGGGGCAATTTTATTCTACTTTATATACACTATTAATTTACTCTTTATTTTGAATATGACAACACTTTCCTTTAAATTTTCACAACACTGCATCTGTTCTTTTATGCATTCATCACTTTCTCTCTTGTACTCTTTTTAATCTTAGAGCTCTTCATGACTCATAAGAACTTTTACATTACAGCTCTATAGGATTTAACTTTATATCCTCACATAAAGCAAGTCTCCTTGCATAAAAAGCTCCTTGCCTTGGGAGCCTGGGTGGCTTGGTTGAGTAACTGCCTTCCGCTCAGGTCATGATCCTGGAGTCCCCGGATCAAGTCCCTCATTGGGCTCCCTGCTTGGCGGGGAGTCTGCTTCTCCCTCTGACCCTCCCCCTTCTCATGCTCTCTCTCTCATTCTCTCTCTCAAATAAGTAGGTGAAAAATCTTAAACCTAAAAAAAAAAAAAAAAGCTCCTTGCATAAAAAGATGCAAGCAGGGGCGCCTGGGTGGCTCAGTCGTTAAGCGTCTGCCTTCGGCTCAGGTCATGATCCCAGGGTCCTGGGATAGAGCCCCGCATAGGGCTCCCTGCTCTGCAGGAGGCCTGCTTCTCCCTCTCCCATTGCCCCTGCTTGTGTTCCCTCTCTCGCTGTGTCTCTCTCTGTCAAATAAATAAAAAATCTTAAAAAAAAAAAAAAAAAAAGATGCAAGCAAGGTGCAAAAAGCAAGAAACAGATACCTCCCTGTCCATCCTGCAGCCACAGCAGTGATAACAACCGCCACTAAGTGTCTAGTTGCTGGCTTCTAGCTACAGATGGTAAATGAACCTAGGCATTTATCTCCTCTCAGTAGAGGCAAGAAGAGGAGATAGAAATAGATGAGAGATTTCAACAGATATTTGATGGAAAGAGAATGATGAAGAGTTAACTGGCCCAATGGGAGAGGAAGCTACAATCTAAAGTGTGCAAAGTGGGGCATACTGAAGATAAGCAAGATATTTTGCCTTGAAGAACTAGAAAGAGGCAGGACTTGGGATCACCAGATTTGGTAGAGTGGGAATGAGGTGTGCCCTGTAAAGCAGGAGATAAGTTAAAAGCTTGAAAAGGAACAGTCAACTACTTTGTACCCTTAGGCACAGAAAATCAGCACCCAGGCTACTCGTACCAAGCTATCTCCCAGGAGGAAATAGAAGGTTTGTTTCCTGGAGACCTTGGTAGCAAAGGCCTGGGCATCAGAGAAACCAGGCCTGATAGAAGACATGGATATGGCATGGAGATTAAACAGTGAACTGAATTAGAAGCTGATACTGGGAATGGTTGGATTATCTGTGTTCTCTCCCTTGCCACACAATCAAAGAACTGTTAATCAAGCAACCAGCCCCTAAGCCAATGTTTTTCAAACTGTGGGTTATGAAATCGGTTATGATTAGTGGACTATGAAATCAGTTTAATGGGTCATAACCAACATTACCATGGATTGAGTTCCCCAGGAAACAGACTCTAAAACAAAGTTATGGATTCAGAATATTTATTAGGGCATGCCCTTGGTATCAACACCTGAAGAAGGAAACAGAATCAGACAGAGGGAAGAGTGGAACTATGAATCAAACCAGTGACATCTTCAGCCAAGCCCATGGGAAGTACTAAAGTTAGAATGGCTCTTCAGAGTTGTCCCAAGTCAGGCCAAGATGGCCAGGCCTTCATCCCCTTTCTCCTTTATTTGGAGATAAGGTCTTTAAAGGGGTGATCAAGTTAAAATGAGGCCCTCAAGGTCGACCCCTACTCCAACGTGACTAGTGTTCTTAGAAGAAGAGGAAGAAACACCAAGGGTAGGCACATAGAGAAAAGGCTGTATGCGGACACAGTGAGAAGGTGGCCACCTGCAAGCAGAGAGACCTCAGGAGGAAACAATCTGCTGATCCCTTAACCTTGGACTTCTAGCCCCCAGGACTGTGAAAAAATAAACTTCTGTTGTTTAAATCACCCAGGGTGTGGTATTTTATTATGACAGCCCTAGCAAATTATTACATCCCCCCACATTGGATGTGGGCATCCCAGGGAGTATGACCTTGGGCATGGCAGCTCTCTGCACTTAGGCAATCCCTGAGAGGACTGACAGCTGAAGACGGCCCCTTAGCAGCACTCCCAGCGGCTGGACAACCAGTCCTTCATTGTGGGGGATCTGAATGGTACATCACAAGGTTTGTCGCAAACATTAAAGACAAGAACGTGCAGTAGACACAGTAAAAAAGATCAGAGTGCATTACAAGTAGAAAAAGGAAAGATTTTTTTATGAAAATTTTTTTATCTTTATGTTTATGTATGTGTGTGAGGACTGGGATATGATGGAAAATCACTTCTTATTGTCAAAAATGTTTACAAGTCACTTCCCTTGGCAAGAAATTAGAGGAGTGTTTTCTGAGAAGCTAAACTGACTCAGAAAAGAAACAAATGTTTTCTCCACAATCCAAAAGTGAAGCCCATCACTCTGTAACCCCATCCACCCACACAGAGTCCCTCATCAGCTTTTTAGCACCCTATTCTTAAATATAAATGGACAAAAAAAAAAAAAAAGACCACCAGGTATGTAAAGTAACCTCTAACCTAAAAGAGAGAACTCAATATGAAAAACAGAGAGTACAAGAGGAAAAGGTAGAGAATAGAAACATCACTTTTTTTTTTTAAAGATTTTATTTATTCGACAGAGAGAGACACAGCGAGAGAGGGAACACAAGCAGGGGGAGTGGGAGAGGGTGAAGCAGGCTTCCCGCCGAGCAGGGAGCCCCGATGCAGGGCTCAGTCCCAGGACCCTGGGATCACGACCTGAGCCAAAGGCAGATGCTTAACGACTGAGCCACCCAGGCGCCCTGAAACATCACTCTTTATATGCTAATTTATAATCTCAAAAATTATGAGAAGATTTTATGCGTAAAATAAAAGCAGAATGCTATGATAAGAGAACTATTAAGAAAAAAAAAAGGAGAGGGTTCTTAGAAATTAACTAAAAAAAAAAAATTTCATAGAAGAATCAGAGGATCAAGTCAAGGAAATCTGTTGAAAACAGAACCAAAACATGAGTAGATGAACAATGAGAAAGAAAAGATATGAGATTTAGAGATTCAGTCCAGTAGGTACAATATCTGACTAGAAGTAGCTCCAGAAAAAGAAGAAATGGAGAAAAAATTATACAAGAAAGTTCCCAGAACTGCAAGGCATAAGTCTCAAAATTGAAAGTGCCTACAAGTATTCAGCACAACAAATGAAAAAAGGCACATCATTGAGAAGTGTCAGCCACTGGGAATAAAGCAAGAATCTCAAATCTTCTAGAATGGGGCGCCCGGGTGGCTCAGTTGTTAAGTGTCTGCCTTCAGCTCAGGTCATGGTCCTGGGGTCCTGGGATCGAGCCCCACATCAGGCTCCCTGCTCTGTGGGAAGCCTGCTTCTCCCTCTCCCACTCCCCCTGCTTGTGTTCCCTCTCTCGCTGTGTCTCTCTGTCAAATAAATAAATAAAATCTTAAAAAAAAAAAAAGCTTCTAGAAAAAGAAAAACAAATGACTGTAAAATAGGAATCAGGGGGCTTCTGGGTGGCTCAGTTGTTAAGCAGCTGCCTTCAGCTCAGGTCATGATCCCAGGGTGCTGGGATCGAGCCCCGCGTCGGGCTCCCTGCTCCGCAGGAAGCCTGCTTCTCCCTCTCTACTCCCTCTGCTTGTGTTCCCTCTCTCACTGTGTCTCTCTCTGTCAAATAAATAAAATCTTAAAAAAAACAAAGTAGGAATCAGTACGCATGAGACTTCTCAACTACAATGTTGGACTGGAAAAAGCAATGGAGCAATGCCTTAAGAATTATGAGGGATCATTTTTTTAAATCTATAATGTAATACCCAGCCAAACTATCAAAGTGTGAGGGCAGAATAAACACATTTTCAGATACAGAAGAATTCAGGAAACTTACCCCTTGTGTATCTTTTGTAGGAAGCTACTACAGGGGATGATCTAGAAAAATAAGGGGAAAAAACAAGAAGAAGAAAGACATCAGATCTAAGAAATAGGGGATCCATCACAGTTGAGATGAAAAGAGAACCCACATGGTAATTGTGAAGGTGACTTGGTGCAGCAGCTCTTCAAGAAGCCTAAAGAGCAACAAGTTCAGATTGATGCAAGAGGACAAAGGGCTGCAGCAGGATGTCCCCAAGAAAATGAAGAAATATATATAATCTTTCATAAACATGAATGTATTAAGAGATTTACATTTCTGGAGAAGAATAGGGAATTAGGTTTTTTAAAGTTTTTTTTTTTTTTAACTTAAATTCAATTAGCCAACACATATAAAAGTTTTTTATTTTAATTCCAGTGTAGTTAACATACAGTGTTTTATTAGTTTCAGGTGTGCAATACAGTGGTTCAACAATTCTATTCATTACACAGTGCTCACGATGATAAATGTACTCTTTAATCCCCATCACCTATTTGACCCATCTCCCCCACCTCCCCTCTGGTAACCATCAGTTTGTTCTCTATAATTAAGAGCCTGTTTCTTTGTCTCTCCCTCTTTTTCTGCCCTTTGCTTGTTTTGTTTCTTAAATTCCACATGAGTGAAATCATATGGGATTTGTCTTTCTCTGATTGACTTATTTTGCTTAGCATAATACTCTAGCTCCATCCATGTTGCTGTAAATGGCAAGGTTTCATTCTTTCTTATGGCTCAATAATATTCCAGTGTGTGTGTGTGTGTGTGTGTATGTATATATATATATATATACCTCTTCTTTATCCATTCATCTATCAATGGACACTTGGGCTGCTTCCATAATTTGGCTGTTGTAAATAATGCTGCTATAAACACAAGGGTGCATATATCTCTTTGAATTAGTGTTTTTGTATTTTTGGGTAAATACCCAGTAGTGTAATTATTGGAATGTAAGGTAGTTCTATTTTTAACTTTTTGAGGAAACTCCATACTGTTTTCCACATTGGCTGCACCAGTTTGCTTTCCCACCAACAGTGCATGAGAATTTCTTTTTCTCCACATCCTTGCCAACACCTGTTGATTCTGGTGTTGTTGATTTTAGTAATTCTGATAGGTGTGAGGTGATATCTTGTAGTTTTGATTTGCATTTCCCTGATGATGAGTGATATTGTGCAACTTTTCATGTGTCTGTTGGCCATCTGGATGTCTTCTTTGGAGAAATGTCTGTTCATGTCTTCTGCCCATTTTTAAATTAGATTATTTGTTTTTTGGGTGTTAAGTTGTAGAAGTTCTTTATATATTTTGGATACTAACCCTTTATCAGCTATGTCATTGGCGAATATCTTTTCCCATTCAGTAGGTTGCTTTTTTGTTTTGTTGATTGTTTCCTTCACTGGGCAGAGCTTTTTATTTTGATGTAGTCCCAGTAGTTTATTTTTGCTTTTACTTCTCTTGCCTCAGGAGACATGTCTAGAAAAATGTTGCTACAGTTGACATCAGAGACATTACTGCCTGTGCTCCCTTCTAGGATTGTTATGGTTTCAGGTTTCACAGGTAGGTCTTTAATATATTTTGAATTTATTTTTGTGTGTGGTGCAAGAAAATGGTCCAGTTTCATTCTTTTGCATGTTGCTGTCCAGTGTTCCCAACACCACTTGTTCCCATTGCATATTCTTTCCTCCTCTGTTGAAGACTAACCGACCATATAATTATGGTTTTATTTTTGCGTTTTCTATTCTGTTCCATTGATCTATGTGTGTATTTTTATGCCAGGACCATACTGTTTCAGTTACTACAGCTTTGTAATATAACTTGAAGTATGGAATTGTGATACCTCCAGTTTTCTTTTCCTTTTTCAAGATTTCTTTGGCTATTCAGGGTCTTTTAAGATTGTTAGTTCTAGTTCTGTGAAAACTGCTGTTCATATTTCGATAGGGAATGCATTAAATGTGTAGACTGCTTTGGGTAGTATAAACATTTTAACAGCATTTGTTCTTCCAATCCATGAGCATGGAATGTCTTTCCATTTCTTTGTGTCATCTTCAACTTCTTTCATCAATGTTTTATAGTTTTCTGAGTACAGTACTTTCATCTCCGTTTATTTCTGGGTATTTTATTATTTTGGGTGCAACTGTAAATGGGATTGGTTTCTTAATTTCTCTCTCTGCTGCTTCATTATTAGTGTATAGGAATGCAACAGATTTCTGTACATTGATTTTGTATCCTGTGACTTTACTGAATTCATTTATCAGTTCTGATAGTCTTTTGGTGGAGTCTTCAGGGTTTTCTACATACAGTACCACATCATTTGCAAATTGTGAAAGTTTTAGTTCTTCTTTACTGATTTGGATCCCTTTTACTTCTTTTTGTTGTCTGATTGCTGTGGCTAGGACTTCCAGTACTATGTTGAATAAAAGTGTGTACCGTATCTTCTTTATCCATTCATGTATTGATGGACATTCTGGCTACTTCTATAATTTGGCTATTGAACAAGGCTGCAATGAAAAATACAGGGGTGCATATTATCCTTTTGAATTAGTATTTTTGTTTTCTTAAAGAATTACTTTTGACAGGTACATAGAAAAGTAAGCATACAAATAAAATGAGATAATCATCAATTCTAGGAATCCAAATTTGTATGCAGAGAAGCAATATAATCATAGTATATTACATGCCTCAGCCTTAAATAATACATCATCTTAATCATGTAAAAGCTGATCAGTGACTTGAGAAAAACATTGTGATATAACTACATTAGGAGAATTAGAGGAAGCTATAAGGGACTAAATCCATATTTTCCCTAGAAGGGAGTCACAGATAATATATGGAACTTTGAAAAATCAAGAAATAGCAGTAGAAATTTAGAGATAAATACCAGATGAAATGGCTGAAAGAGTTGAGTGTGGTTGCTTTTAGGAATGGAAATAGAACCAGATCCTGCAGGTTAGACAGGGAAAGAGGCTGCTTTTTTTCCTTTAGACTTTGAAGAGATATTTAGCTATTAAAACTCTGTACTTTATAACTTAGATGAAAATATACACAACTCTAGAAAGAAAAATGACAATACAGGCATATTATTTTTGAGATATGGAGGCAACCATCTTAAAAGCTAAAGGGAAAAGCTTGAGAGTGGTTTCCTTTGGAGGAGAGGGACTGGATTTGATCTTCACTGTAAACCCTATTTGATTTTGTAAACTTGTGAGGAGGTTACATTGGAGAACAATTTTAAATAATAACAATTAACTTGCAAGAATGAATCCAGGCATGTAGACACTTAGGAAGAGTACTGAATTTTAGCTCTGCTACTTGCTTGATTAGGTTCCTAATTTTTAAAATCTTCAATGTCTTCCTTACAAAGGGTAAGGAGTTGGAAGCTCCTGGTAGATTGAAAATGATCAATAAACATTTCCTTTTCTCCTCTTACAGATAAAACCAGGGCACTAGTTTTCAGTAGTATCAGTTCATTCTTTGAAACCCCTCTCTTTCCTGGACTCACAAGGTCCCTTCCATTACACCTTGGATGTGAAAAAAATACTCAGTGTACACATGCATAATGAAGTCATTTTTTAAAAATCCTAGGCAAAGGGGCACCTGGGTGGCTTAGTTGGTTAAGCCTCTGACTCTTGATTTGCTGCCTCAGGTCATGATCTCAGGGTTGTGAGATGGAGCCCCATGTTAAGATTCTCTCTCTCCCTCTCCCTCTGCTCCCCCTCCTCACCCCCCTGCATGCACTTTCTATAAAAAAAAAAAGGTAAAAAATCCTAGGTGAAATAAGAAATGCCCTTTGTGTAATCTAACTAACCTTACAATCTATCCATTATTTCAACAATAAAATGCAATATATAGTTTACTCACTTGACTTTTCTCATGCCTTAATGATTTTTGAATGGGTTCCAGATTCAAATTTTATCTAATAGTAAACAGAACCAATCTGGAGGCAACCATCTGGAATGGTTGGAATGTCCATTGTGGAATGGACATTAAAGCTGGGCTGTGGTGAACAGGTTAGGAGTGAGGGATTGAGAAATTGATCCTCACATTTCTTGGGGGTAGGCAGGCCCCCTGGATCAGTAACCTCTGGCCAAGAGCAGCCTAACTATTTCATATAGTACTGTACAATTATGATTTTTCTTTGAGTGCCATGTCATGAAAAAGGTTCGGAAGCACTGCCTTAAACAGGTGCCATAAAAATCCATTATAAGGATGGATAATCATTTAGGTAAAGTCTTTTTCAGTTGCTTCCATATTAAGTTTGTAAGAGAAGTAGTTAAATTCACATACCTTTAAACGATTTTTTTATGCCCCCCAAATCTGAATGGAAATTACTTAACATTAGGTTCATGTATAAGTTTGGAATAGTAAGTTTAGCTACAAGTAATTTAATCGAGACCCCAAGATAGTCGTTTCAACAATTAGATCATTACTCTGTCCTGTAAAAAGAATTCTGGAGTAAGTTAGCCCAAGGGTTGCATGTGGTTTCATCATCATCAAAGATCTGGCTGCTTTCAGCTTTTGGCCTTACACTGGTAAGGCATGAGTCTCAGCTCAGGGATTGCAAACGAGCACATCCACACCCCAAAAAGTAGGATGGAGAAGGAGAAGGGTGTGCCCTTTTCCTTTTATGAAGACTTCCCAGAAGTTACCATCCTATTTCCATTTTGGGTCTCACCGTGAGGAACTTAGTCACATGAGCACATAGCTGCAAGCATGGTTGCAAACTACTGTCTTTTAGCTAGTCAGCAATATGTCAAGCTTAAAATAGGAGTTTTATGAGTTAGAGAAGAATGATTATTTGGTAGGCAAACAGTAGCCTTCACATGTTTTAGTAACTGCCATGTAATTAATCTCAAACAAAACCATCTGTCGAGTAGTTATTTAATATATACTGTAAGAAAGGCTGACATAAGCATTAAGGAAGACCAATTAGCAAATTCATTATTTGAAGTCCCGATTACTTATTTTTTCTGGGTTTAATAATTCATGATTAAGACAGTGTAGCTGGGGATAAAAGCACAGATTCTGAAATAGACTGCCTGGTTTCCATTTATTAGTTGTGTAACCTTGAGAAAATTGCTTAAATGCTCTGTGCCTTAGTTTTCTTTTCCATAAGGTGGAGATAAAAATAATAGTACCTATCTAACAGAAATTTGGAGGATTAAATGAGTTAATACATGTAATGTACTTAGAGTAGTGTCTGGCATATAGTGAGTACTCAGCAAATGTTAGCTATTAATAAATCTTTTACTTAAATTAAAATCTTTTTCTTTAAAATCTTACATAGCTATGACAATCTGATTCTCTATTAAGAATTTCTAGGTATGCAATATTTTCCTGATCTTGCATTTGTAGATACTTAAAAATGGTGATCCCTGGAGTGAAACCATAGGGCTTTACTTGAGCTAATAAATGTTATGTTCCATAGTAATGTTAAGAAAGAGAAAGGAGGGGAGCCTCTGTAAGTCAGCTGGTTGAGCATCTGCCTCTTGGTTTCAGCTCAGGTCATGCTCTCGGGATCCTGAGATGGAGCCCTGTGTCAGGCTCCATGCAGAGCACGGGGTCTGCTGGAGATTCTGCCCCTCCTGCTTGTGCTCTCTTTCTCTCTCAAATAAATAAATAAATCGTAAAAAAAAAAAAAAAGTTAAGAGAAAGGAGTTAGGTATTGATCAAATTGAACCATAACTGGTTTGTCTTTTTTCTCCTCCCCCTCTCCCACTTCTTTCTTTTTGTGGACTGTACTGATGACAGCCCATCCCACCTGCCCCGCAGTCAGCTGGTCTCCTATTGCCACAGGTCCGTACAGATTCTTGCTATCCTTATTCCCAACATTGCAGCAAGCCTTGCCTACTACAGTACATCCAAGTTATGCTCCCTAGTAATTTCTGGCTGCTTAAAATTTTAATTACCCAGATTGGGGCAAAAATGTCATTTACCTGTGTATTCCTATTATTTTCTGGGTTTTTTTTCCCCAGAGATTTTCCTCAGACATTTCCACAAATATGAGAGGATCTATTTTCCTTTTAGACAAACAATATTTAAGTGAAATTTTGATGATTAGTTGCACTAAAACTATGCTAAAACACTTTTTCATCTTTTTTTAATAATAAAAAATATACTAAGGAAGTTCTAGGAAAAAAATTCATATTTCCATTAACATATGGCTTTAATCTTTAGTCCTAAGACAACTGCTTCAGTGGTTGCCATTTCCTTTCTAGTGGGAGGGGATAAGGCATGGAGGGAGTGCCTGGGTCAGTTGGTTAAGCGTCTGACTCTTGATCTCAGGATTGTGAGTTCAAGCCCCACGTTGGGCTCCACACTGGGCTCTATGGTGGGTGTGAGCCTACCTTAAAAATAAATAAATAAACAATGCATGGAGAACATGCACCTCAGCACTTTTCTGGGCAAAAAGTGGGAAACTGCATACACTCCTCCTGCTTCTATCCTATTGGCAAGAACCTACTCATATGGCAATACCTGGATTCAAGAGAGGCTGGGAAATGTGGTCCATAGCTGGGTGTCCCTCTGGTAGGCTAAAACTAGAGGTGGGGTTCTATTACTGAAAGAAGGAAGGAGAGAACAAAGATGGAGCGTGTTAGCAGTCTTTGCCACACAAATGTATCACATAGTTGCAATATAGTAAAAACTATTTTATTTTGCTTTTTACTTAACATTATATCAAAAGCTTTTTTTTAACATGACGATGCGATCTTCATAATTATAAAACAAATAGCTTTATAATAATTTATTGAATGTATAATCAATAAATTCTTTAACTCTTCCTATTATTGAAAATGTGACTCTTTCTAGTTCCTCATTGTTCTAAACAATGTCACAATAGATTTTTCCATGACTATAATTTTTTCATCTTCTTGAGATGATTCCCTTAGGATAAATTCCCAGAACTAGGATTACCAGGTCAAAAGAGTGTGTGAACAGTTTATGATTCTTAATGTTTTCATTCCAAACTGGTTTCTGAGAAGGCAGTACCAATTTGTTCCCAAAGGAAATGTGCACACTTTTTTTTCTATGACTGTGGGGAGAGAGACATATTCAAATATCATATCTTGTAGGTAGAATATTTTCAGTTTTCAGGGTCTGGCTGGAATGACCAGGAGACACAAGACTTGGGTTTGAATGTCTTACTCTGTGGTTTCCTAGCTATTTAACTGTAGGCAAGTACTTACTTTCCCTGTGCCTCAGATTCCTTATTTTAAAATTGAGGATAAAAATACTTCCCTTATAAGACTGTGTGGTAATCATTAAGGCTATTGACAAATACTCTTGCCTTATCATCTTCTATGCACATGTTAATAATGTAATTCCCTGCTCCCTTGAAGATAGATATGGCTAGGGGCGCCTGGGTGGCTCAGTCGTTAAGTGTCTGCCTTCAGCTCAGGTCATGATCCCCGGGTCCTGGGATGGAGCCCCGCATGGGGCTCCCTGCTCGGCAGGAGGCCTGCTTCTCCCTCTCCCATTCCCCCTGCTTGTGTTCCCTCTCTCACTGTCTCTCTCTCTCTGTCAAATATAAATAAATAAAATCTTTAAAAAAAAAGATAATGGCTATATGACTTTCTTTAGTCAGTGATATGGAAGCAAAAGTCACATGTGCCATCTCCAGGCATACATTTTTTTAAAAGGTTTATTTATTTATTTGAGAGAGAGAGGGAGAGAGAGTGCAAGCACAAGGAGGGACAGGGAGAAGGAGAGAGAATCTCAAGCAGACTTGGAGCTGAGTGCTGAGCCTGATGTGGTGCTCAGTCTCACAACCTTGAGATCATGACCTGGGCAGAAACCAAGAGTCGGACACTTAATCGACTACACCACCCAGGCGCCCTACCAGGTATGCATTTTAAGGCCGTTTGTGGTTTGCCACATTGTTTTTTCCTTTTGCCATGTGATCAGAAGTATTTTGGACCATCCTAGCTCTTTAAATGAGTCCTAGAATAAGCATGGCACAGAGAGGGGCCCCAAGCCAACCTGTGATGGATACATAAAATGAGTAAAAAATAAATCTTTGTTGTTTTTTTTTAAGCCACTGAGACTTTAGGATTCTGTTATTGCCACATAATGTAGCCTATTCTGACTACTGCAGATTTACTCAGGATTAATAAAATAGTAAGCTTAAGATGTTGGACCTATGGAAGATCCTCAATATATGTCCTTTACAATAATAATTACTACCATTCATTCAGAGCCATCTATATGCCAGGCATTTGTATACACTACCTCTGATCTTCAGAACAACCTTGCCTATTATAAAAGGAGAAAAACAAAGCTCGGAATGGCTAGTGTTTTACCTAACATCATCCAGCTAGAAAGTTGCAGAGCTGGGATTCAAACCTGGTGTATTTCTTCCCATTTTTATCTTTCTTCCTTGTCTCTGGAATTTTTTGGCATTATTTTATTATTATTATTAATTATTATTACTATTATTATTTACAGCTCTGTGTTCCTCTACAATCTTTGTTTATGAACTTTGCATTTATTCCTGCAGTAAAACCTCTATTTTCTTAAACTTGTTGCAAGAGAAACAGAAATTGAGTCAAAGGTTCAGTAGCTTGCTATTCAAGCCCCTGCTTGCTCCCCAAAAGAATCCTCATGAACCCCAGTACCTTTTACATTTTTCTTGGCTTGAATATACCTGAGAGCAGTTATAATTTATGTGTTTATGAAAGGAAAAAATGGCTTTAAAACTGGAATGGAATGAGTCAGATTAGAATGAGTTAGATTAGATGAATCCAACATTTACGGACTCTCTTTCTTTCAACAGTTTAAAATATAATTCACATACCACACGGTTCGACCATGTAAAGTTACAATTCAATGACTTTTAGTATATTCACAGATATGTGTATCCACTGCCCCAATCAATTTTGGAATATTTTCATTACTTCAAAAAGAAATCCCACACCCCTTAGCCGTCACTCCCAACCTCCCCCCCTCCTCCAGCCCTAGGCAACTACTAATTTACTTTCTGGGCTCTGCATCTTTTTAGTATGGCTCCCCAAATGTAGTTTTCCACCAGCCCCCAACAAATGGTCCTCTCCCCCCCCCCCCCCCCCCCCCCCCCCCCCCCCCCCCCCAAATCTTTTTTCAATTTTTTTTTATTTAAAACCCCAATTCTGAAGTATCTGGTCTAATAAACTTAATTTTTTTCTAAAAACTTTTTTGCTTTACTAAGAATTTCCTTGCAATGTTATACTCAAGGTTAAAAAAAAAAAAGGTACTTTTTTTTAAACGCTTTCATCTGTTCATGACTTTATTATCCAGTTTGTGGAGTTTTCAAAATCTTTTCTTCTCTCTCATCGTTCCTTTATGAGTCATTTCACAGTTTGTTAGTACCTCTAACTCTTTATATAAAATGGTCAAATAAGATTAAATTAAAATTGCTCTCTTATATGACACTGGTTTTTAAAAAGGGTTGGTTAGGAGAAAGGCAAAATTTGAAATCAATGGTTAAAAAAGTATCGAGACCTGCGGCTTGATCCCATGACCCAGAGATCACGACCTGAGCTGAAACCATGAGTCAGATGCCCCCCCCTGTGAATTTTAGTGATTTATATTCACAATTACTATAGGGAATATGTGATTTACATTTTATAATGCTCATTGCCATGGAAAATTATTGACAGCTTGTTGAATCAGGTTGTCCTTATCATGAGACTCTTAAATTATTTGAATCAGAAGGCTGAAAACAATGATTTCTAGAACTAGCACCAACCTCCAAGGTTTGCTGATGGAAAGCAGTCCTGATGGTAACACGTTTTACTGATGTTAAATAAAACAGGAAGCAACAAAAGGCAGCTAAACATTAAGAGGATGGGAGATGGGAGTTATTCCCTAGGAGGGAAGAAATAAACGAAACGTGTGAATGCTTATACACCCCTGAAGACAGTATTTCTTCAACATAGTGAAATGAGGGTGAATTACCTAGTTTATGGTGGGGGGGGGGTCTGATTCTAGTCTCTACTTGTGCTGTGCTGACTTGTTTTTTGTGTTTTGGATACAACTGGTGTTAGCAACCTCTTAGTCTCTGGTAAAACCCACTCCAAAGATAAATGTGAAGCCAGGACATGCGCGTCTGAATAAGCACCTCCCAGAGACATGAACTATATTAACATCGTTGGGCAGGAACAGCGACGCAAAGAACAGTGTTGATGAACAAGAATGCGTAAAGAGTGATGGCTTATGATAAAGAAAAAATGCACTTTATGGGCAAAGAGGGTATTCTCTATTCAGTGAGCTTTGCAAATTCTAATTCTGCCCTAATTATAACTGCCCTGCTTTCAGGAAGCTTACCTTCAGCAACTGTTTATTCACCAACTGCAAAATTATGGCTAGGACCTGTGAGGGATACAATATGGAAACGACAGGAGTCCTGGCCGCGAGACCATGAGGGAAAGTACACAGTGTGTCTGGGAGTCAGCGAGTCCAGAGTGTAGACCACTACATTGGTGGGGAAAATGGGAGACAGAGATGAAAAGGAGCATAGCACTCAAATCGGTAGCCTCTTGAACGCCAAATTTACATGTTAGGACTTTATTCTTTGGAAAGCAGGGACTCACTGATTTTCTTGTTTTGTTTTGAACGTGGGAAAAAAAAGTGATCAGAGCTGTTTCTGGCTATTTATTCACATATTTTGTTTCTGTCCCACTGATATAATCTTTCCTGAGATGGTACATTTCCAGTGGACAAAAACAGTATCTATCTCACTTGCTTGTTTAATGTCCAAAGCAATGTGGTAGGCTATGCTTACTATTTAGTTCATGTAAACAGCAGCTGTTGTTAAGAATTCATGTGTTCTTAGAATGGAAGGAATAAAGGACCCTCATTGTTCACAACATTTATTTAGCTAAACTAGAGGAAAATTCACCTCCCCAAGGAAAAATAAGAAACTCCGGCAACATGGCACATCATTTGCCCAGGAAGAACATTTTTAAGTCCTACGGAAGCTCTCAGGTACTACGCAGCATGGAAACACTATAAATTCATCTGTTCTATTATTTCATTGATTGAGCGTTTTTTTCAATGTTGTCTCTGTAGGTAGATTCCAGGTGATTAACACATATTTCAATTACCGAAGGTTCTGGTGAAATGGAATCAATCTTATTCCCCTCTTTTATTGTCCTCTCTATCATCTGTGGGTCTGTGGGGTCCCCGGCCCCAAGCAACTTGCCCTCCCGCGCAGGATGCGAGGGAGCCGCCGCAGGCACTGTGCCGGAAGAGCCTCCACAGAAAGGACGGGAGGACTTGCCGCAGCGTTAGAGGCAGGGACGAAGGGTGGTGACCACTGGGGAACCCGCACTGGCTCCTCCGGGTTTATGGGAAGGGGGAAAACAAGAGTCTTCGTAGCTTCCAGAAATAGACAAGCTGCTGGCTTCTTTCCATCCTCCGTCTTGGCCTGGCTGTGGGAGAACAGGCAGGCACACGCAGGCTGCCCCTCCCGCTTGTGGCAGCCCCAGATTACAAACGCACACCCCAGGATCACAGCACCAGCATTCCCAGGCCCAGGCAGCGGAGCCGAGTGCGCTGGGAGGAGGTGAAGGAAAGTCAGGAAAGCGAGCAGACGAAGAGGACGTCGGGTGGGAGATACGGGGCTCAGGTGTGGGTAAAGGCTCGTAGAAGAGAGGGTGAGGGCCTGAGACAGCCGGCCTGTGCTGCCTGGGTGTGTGTCTGAGAGGGATGTGGGTGTGTTTGCAGAGGAAGCCGTGGGGGCATGTGTGCGTGCACACTGTACATTAGGGAGGGGTTTTATTGATGTAGGCGTGGGAGGGTGTGTGCGGTAGGGTGTGGAGGGTGGGGGTGGAGAGAAAAGAGTGAGGAGCAAGGAAGGACTTTTATGGAGTGCCAGGAACACCCATCCCACAAGGGAAAACTGCCAGCTGCCAGCGAGTCAAATCTCCTTTATGGGAAGGGATCAGCTCCCCACAGTGGATTTTGGCCACAGATCCTACCCGGGGATGTTTGCCAGATATTTGACCCATGAAGGGAGGAACACAGTTTCTGGGTTTTTACCACACCCTGATCCATGATCTTTCCCAGGGACTGATGTTGTTGCTTGGGCATTATCACAGTGTTGGTCACAGAACAGCCTTTCTTGGCAGACAGTCTGGTGAATGGAACAGCAAATTAGAAAGAAATACTTCCTAGTCTTGATTTCATCATGTGCTTTTTGATGGCCTTTGGAGACCTACCATATTATTTCTGTGCTTGCTTCCAAATTTTCCTAGTAACAAGGAAGAATATATCAACCGGCTGAGGGAAATGTGGTGCAGAATTAATAATTGCAATGACTAAATAATTATAAAGACCAATGGGTGACAAATTTTAATCCAGTATGAGAAAGAACTTGTACTACTTAGAATCGTTCAAAACTAGAAGATACTGCCATAGAAGGAGGTACCATGTCATTAGAAGTATCCAGAAGGAAGATGACCTGCTGTTGGGTATTCAGGGGGAACTCCAGCAGCAAATAAGAGGTGTATTTAAGATACTCTGAAGAGTTATGCAAAACTCTGAGACATTGTAATTCTAGAATTATACAGTACTTTAAACAACACAGAATTATTTCAAATATTAAGGTGCTTTAGATATGAAATAACCAAGGCATTAAATGATCAACTAACAAAGACTGTCCCTGTGTTTAGCACTGTTATTAGACAGGCTGTATGTGAGGCCTAAAGGCAGAGAGACCTAGAGGCCCAAGTCTTTCACAGTAGCCCCCAAACAAATTAAAATACAGAGAAGGCTATGCTATATATCAAGGAGAAGTCCTCAATAAAAACAGGCTAGAACTCTTTTTTTTTTTTTTTTGAGAGAGAGAATGAGCAAGCACGTACAACCCAGTGGGAGAGGCAGAAGGAGAGAGAATCCCAAGCAGACTCCACACTGAGCATGGAGCTGACCTGCGGCTCGATCCCATGACCCAGAGATCACGACCTGAGCTGAAACCATGAGTCAGATGCGCCCCCTACTGAGCCACCCAGTCGCCTCAAAACAGGCTAGAACTCTTATCAGTCATTCCTGAATAGCCTCTGTTTCTAAGAGCGATCCAGTCCAACTTCCCATAGTACTGAGAGAAAAAACTCTCAGATGTTTGCTGACCACCCAGTTCAGATACACACTAGGTGCTTGTTTGAGAGATGGTACGGAAGTCTTTGGAGCCTCCGTAGCTTCCAAGCACTGTTGATAAGGTTTCCCAAATGTTCATGTGCATTTTAATCACCTGAGGACCTACTAAAGTGCAGACTAATTCAGCAGGTCTGGGGTGGGTCCGAAGATTCTCTGTTTCTAGGAGATGCTGATGACATTTGTCCACAGGCCCCTCAAAGAAGCAAGGCTGCAGAAGAAGGCTGTCAGGGAATTCTAGGTACTCACATATTTTCTTGTGCAAGGGTACATAGTGCATCAGGGGGATAAGACTTAATTCTATCCCACCCACAGAATCACTAAATTAGTAGGATAAAAGGAGTGAAGCCTTGAGATGCTCTCCACAAAACATACTTAGGCTCTTTTTATTGGCCAAAAATTTATTATGTGAGGGAGTATGAGATCTGTGGGGTCTACTTAAGGTGGTGATAATATAAGATCTATTAGGACAAACGTCAGGGACTCCTTGGGAATTCCAGACCACCCTGTCAAGTAGATGAAGTTTGTTATAGTTCCCTCTTACCCATTTGTCTCTCCGTTCTTAGAACATGCCTTGCCCTAAGAGAGAACTTTGACCTTTTCTCTCAGGACTTTGACCTCAACTAATTTTCTTAATCTCCTTTAAGGAATCAGATGGTAAAGAATTTAAGGTGTGACCTTTCCCAGGAAACTCCAGAATTTCAAGACACAAAAAGATAAACTCTATCAGCAATATGTCAGACCCTACGGCAGGTATAAAAGTATATTTTGATAGAGGACTGACTGAAGTAGCCCTCTGCTTCCTCCACAAGCTGACCTTACTCAGGATAAAAGGAGTGGGGAGAAGTGGCAGAATTGGGAAGAGTCCTGAGAACAGTCCCATTTTAACTACCAGGATTGAGAAGGTCATAGGGTGAAAGTCTTGGTCCAAAGAAAAAACATTTGAGGACATGAATCAGCCAAGACGGTTGACCATTCTCTGAATGGTTACTTATTTATCTTGCATTGATGAGTCAGAAATAATTGAATTCCACCCTGTTTCTCACCTCAGAAGAGATAGTAACTAATGTTATACCATATATTTGATCTATACCAGAAATGTAAGAATTCTTTGCGTCAACCATTCACAGCTTAGCTCTCCAGAAATACTGTCCTTCCAGAACACAATTACAAACCGAGAATCATGCAAAAAGTTCTCTGAGCAGGCAAAACGGATGTCATTAAATTCATATGTGAAAGCTCATGAGAGCTAAAGGTCTTAGTGTTCATATAATCAACATTCCCACTTAATGTCAGTAATTCATTACTGAAAATCAGATGTTCTATATAAACAAAGCTGACTGGAAGCCTATTTCTCATTATTTTAAATGGGAAAAATGATAACTTGTTACATATCAGCCCTAAACCACCAACAAATTTCTTAAAAGGTAATGAAAACATAGTAAAATGTGTATAGTACATGTTATGATATAAAATGACTAAACAGTGCTTGCTGATCATCAAAGAATTGACACCGTTTTTAACAGCTGCTTTGTATGCTGACATGCCTCTCATTGTACCAGTGACAGAAAAAATTACCTTTGTTGACAATACACACTTTTTAAAGTGCATGCACGTGACTCTTTCTATCAATTATATTTCTTTTCCCACATATTGCTTTTTAAAAATGTCCTATTGAGTTTTGAGTATGTAAATATACATTCCCCCCATAAAACACCATCCAAAAAATTATATATATATTTGTAATCTATATATAATATATAACATATAATACATATTATATATATGACATATATGTAATTATTCATATATGGGCATATATATGTGTGTGTATCTATATATACATATACGTGTGTATATATATGTGTGTGTATATATATATATACATATATATATACATAAATCACACTATGAAGTTGGATATCAGAAACCAAGAGATAATTCTATGAGAAAAATGTTAACTGGGTAGATGTTTGTGGCATATGGCTAGTGGTATGCTGGAGTCTGCTTATAGTGGTTCATAAGAACCAATTGTTAAATTTTCAGGAATTTAGCCAGCTGACTGATATCACATTGGTAACTTGAAATTGGCCATGGTGGGAGTATTTATACCACAAAAGTAGGCAAATGATACAAATCACGGACTCCTCCCACCCCCAGGAGAGCAGGTTGCTAAGCATTTACCAGCTGAGTTACCACTGAGTATTCCTATACGGTATTTCATCAAATGTAAGATATCATTGGTTGTCGGGTGGATTATAGTATTATAGTAAGGGTTTGCTAGGCTTATGTCATAGTAAAAATAATCCCCAAACCTCACTGGCTTACACAATGAAAGTTTATTTCATGCTACGATGAGGTCACTCATATGCTGATAAAGTCTCCATCACCTCTTTAAAAGGCTTTGGGGTTTATTGTGCTGAGAGAAAAGTCATTTGAAAGTCAAGACCTGGTTTTTATATGCTTTGATCCAGAAATAACACAAGTCACTTTCTACCAATATCCCTCTGGCCAGTACTAGTCACATGCCACAACCTACTTTATTTATTTTTTTTAAATATTATTTTATTATGTTATGTTAATCACCATACTTTAAACAATCTTTTATCATGCATACCAAAGGGTAAATTATTCAAAACAAATTGGTTATTCTCTAAAACTTCTGCACATTTATTTCTTTATTTAAAGATTTTATTTATTTGAGAGAGAGAGTACAAGCAGGGGGAGGAGGAGGGACAGAAGAAGAGGGAGAAGCAGACTCCCCGCTGAGCAGGGAGCTCCATGCAGGACTCGATCCCAGGACCCTGAGATCATAACCTGAGCTGAAGGCAGATGCATAACCGACTAAGCCACCCAGGCGCCCCTAAAACTTCTGCACATTTAGAAGCTCGTTCTTCTGAATCACTTGGGATTCAGAGTCACTGGTATCTCTACAGAGTATAGACATTGTGTCACGAAGAGCATGAGTGAGGTGGCATTTCTTAAAGAGTGCTCCATTACAGTCTCTAATACTTGTTTCCAAACCACTGTCACCAATTATGCAAGTTTTAATTCTGGAACTTGATAGATCCTACTGGAAGTTGTTCATGGAAGTTTTCCAAACAGATTTATACTCCTACCTCCAATATCCTCAAATGACTTGTTGTCTAGAGCTGTGCAGTTGTCCAGTCCAACCTTGACAGAAACAACCGAGTCACTATACTTTCAGCAAGCTTGGTTTTGATTGACTAATTTCTCACGGATGTGGGCAATTGTGTCACGAATGCTGCTTGGCTGAGTGTGATTGTGAGAAGCCACTGGTTGTAAGATGTGTCCTGATTTCAGAGAGGTTGAAATATAAACAATAAGATAAATAAAATAAGTGCGTTTTAGAATCTATTAAATATCATACTTAGAACTAAGGGGGAGCTTGGACTAAAATTCAGCCTTAAAGATTTTTGAAAACTGCATGAGGAAGGAGAAAAGCGCAGTGACTTCAAAGCTATAAGCAGTTTTATCCTCTCAAGAGATGGCAGCCGGAATTCACCTTCAGGGCAGAAATTTCTTTTATTCGGGGAAAATAATCCGAATGAGTCATTTAGGTGTTCCAACTTAAGCAAAGGCCTTGTTTTAAATTGGTGACTCTGAGTTGCTAAACATCTCTATATTATAATTCAACAATGACTGCCTGTTTTGTGATCTGAAGAATCGCATCTCTGCACATTGTATTTCCCAGAGATAAACATTTTTCTTTAAAGTGTGAATTTAGAATATACTGTGCCTGAGAAGTACCCCTTATTCACTTAGAGGTTTGTGTGCATTCTTGTTCAGAAGCAAAATCTGGAGACTGCACGAAGGATAAGCACGCAAGACCTCATGCGAGCAGACAGACCACATGAAGGAGCTCGGCCAGGCCTGGACTATCAACATCTGTGGGCGATATAAGGTTGAATAATCTAGAATGTACTGATGTTGGACTATTGTGTTTTGATGCATTACCCTACTGGGAACCATGGGACAAGTTCACGATTCTGCTGGTCTGTCATCTTAGGAAAAGTAGTAAGATACTGGTACTAACAAGTGAAGACTGGAGAAGTTGGCCTTGAACTGAAGGGAGGAACATCTCCTTCCCGTCTCTGGAGCTTGGCTGTGGGTTTGTGTTTGGCGTTGTGGATACCTCTGGCCTGCCTCTGCGGTTGGAGTGAGCTGGGCAGGGTTGGGAACAAAATAGGCAAAAACTCGGAATGGGTCTGAGCCTCCCTGAGTTCAGGGTAAGCTTAGCTGGCAGCCAAATCTAGCAGCCATACTACAGTGTCCTTCTCCTCTGTTATTCCCCAACCTTCTGTTCAGCTTGTTGATGGTGCAGCCTGGTCTCTGGGGGCAACAGCGAAATAAGGGCAGGTCTGTCTCACAGCTGAGATGACATGACACAGAAGAGAGTGGGGCACTTTCCTCTGAAGTCAAAGAGGTGAGAGCAGCATATTAGGAAGGAAAAGGTTTTTCCTGGAAGCCCACTCACGATAGTGAGAACAGAAGCCTGAAGTGCACGGAAGAAGATCAAAATTTTTATTTCGGGTAAGCATGAGGGGTGCCTGGGTGGCTCAGTCTGTTAAGCGTCTGCCTTCGGCTCAGGTCACGATTGCAGGGTCCTGGGATCAAGCCCCGCATTGGGCTCCCTGCTCATGCTCTCGCTCTCTCAAATAAATAAATAAAATCTTAAAAAAAAAAAATAAAAATAAAGCACAAATACTCAAAGAAATGACAACGAATAAACACAATAGCTCCATGGGACCAGGCTGGAGTAATACAGTGCCGACCCATCTCATTTGACACTCTGGCCCCTAAGATACCTGTCTCTTACAGCCCAGGACAATACTGTGTGTTTATCATGAAAACTCCAAGCACTCAAATTTACAAGGTTAAGTAAAGTTCACACCACCATGGAGAGAGATTTTTATACAATGTGTTAATATAAGGACTATACCTAGGATATGGTAGCTTAACTCTCAGATATTTGGAAAACTTGGGTATTATGGGTGTTGATTTCCCTGAGAGACCTGGACAGTCAGAGATTTGCTTATTCCCATGGCACTGGCACTTTAGGACATCTCAGTATTTTCCCGGAAAGCATTTGGAGACGTTCCCTGTGTGTTTCTAACAATGCTCTAACAGCTCATATGAATCTAACAAGCATGAATTTATCTAAATCTTTCTTTATCCTATTTATATTTGTGGACTTCGCAACATCTTGAGGATAATGAGTTCCATATGTTTACTACCCACTGTATAAAGTAATGCCATCTTTTATTTATCTTTAAACTACTTTCATAGAATTTCAATGGGTGCCCTTGAGTTTTAGCATTCCAGGATTTGAGGATGGTCTCACTCCAGGGCCCAACGTAGCACAGACAGGGCTTTATGCAGATAAGAGAAAAAGCACCCTCTCTGGCACTCAGTGTCGGAATGGGTGCTCCGTCTTCCAGGCAGATGTGGCCTTGTTCCAGGTTCATGGTTCACTGAGCAGAACATGGCAGGATTTCAAGCCCAGCGTGGCCCCCGCTCTGCCCGCCCCCTCCTCACCCTGCCCTTGGCTGGCTGCCCTTGCCGCATACATCTAACTGGTACGATGGTGTTCAACAGCCCTGGGCCTCGCCACAGCCGTCCTTTAAAGATTTCACAGATTTTGGTAACAAACTCTCTCAGGTATTACCTTCCTGCCATATCTTAGTCTTCCCGTTGGTTTCCAAGTCAGAGCTATTGACCCCTCTCTGCCTTTCTGGGGACATGGGGCTCAGGCTGAGGAGCAGCCCGGGCACTTTCTGCCTTCTCCTCGGGACCCTCCGGAGCCAGTGAGGGTCCGCAGCATGCCCTTGGGCTTTGGGGCAGCTACAAAACAGAGGCCAGAGGAACAAGTCAATAACAAATGTCATTTCCAAGGTCTCAAATGGATAATGCAGAGATGATCATCTTATAATCACAGTTCAGATGAATTTGCCCTAAACTCCCTGTCTGCGTGTTGCCCACAAAGAGAGTTCCCAGATACTTTTCTATCCATTTTTTCAAGCTTGATGAGGTCTCTCTTCATTTTATCTCTATTAGCCCAGATGTACCACCTGTACCTGTCATTTTTCAGATTTCATTCTCTATGTCCTTTCCAAAAACGTATTCAAATCCTAAGTAATACAAGAACTAGCAATAAGGAAAATACAACTTAAAAAAAAAATACTGAAGATCATGAGTTTATTTACCCTCTCCTTTAAAAAAAAAATCTTTAGGCCAGTTCTCTACTCATCTAGCCCAGTGCCTGCCTGACACTTGGTTGATATTCAATGAAAGAATGAATGACTAGATTCCCCTTAAAGTCAGCTTTGTTTTGGTTTCATGTGTTGTTGTATAGAAGCAGCCTCTGTTGTACACATTTGCAAGGCCCTCATTCTCCTTGTTCTACTCAGCGAATGTTGGAACTTTAGTGATGCATGAATTATGTAATTAGATCCTTCTAGTATGTTGGCTACAGCCCTTAGTCATCCAGTGAAATTTAATTGTTCAGCTTTCTTTTATCCCAGGTCTTTGTTCCCATATTTAGAGTACATAAAGTATTTCTAAAACTAACATTTCCATTTCAATTATATCTATAGATTAAATGCTTACATATTTTTCCTACTTCTACTATAGAAGGGGTTTTCTGGGAAGAAAACGTTCTATACAAACCTCAGCTAATAAAGATTTTTATCCTAAGCACTTTTCAATGGAGAAGTCTGCTAGTCTCAAATTATTTAATTAAAATATTTAAAAATTAAAATAAAAAATTTTAAACACGTAAGAATCAAAAGCAAAAGGTACCCCATCATATACTCATTATCCTGCTTTAACAGTTTTTAGCGGCTTTTGAATTTAACCTGGGTTTTTGTGTGTGTTTGTTTTTAAAGATTTTATTTATTTATTTGACAGAGAGAGACACAACGAGAGAGGGAACACAAGCAGGGGGAGTGGGAGAAGCCGGTTTCATGCCGAGGAGGGAGCCCGATGCAGGGCTTCATGCGGGGCTTGATCCCCAGGCCCTGCGATCGTGACCTGAGCCGAAGGCAGACACTTAACGACTGCCACCCAGGCGCCCCATGTGTTTGTTTTTAACACATCTTGACCTCTATTGTCTCTTCTACTCCTGAAATTCTTAGGTTCTTCCTCCTCTTGTGGGGATTTTTATTTTAACCTCTTGTGGCAGACTGAATATTTATTTATGTAATCATAAGCTCCCAACATCTCCACATACATCATCCACAGAATGACATAAGCTGTGGACTTCCTAGTCCCACGATGCTTGCGTGCCACTCCCATATTATTTATTGCTGGATATTTCTCCACCTGCACACCTTGTGAGCAAAGCACTGACTTGCCCTTTGTTGCTTTAAAGGATGTTTAGATAGCAAAAAGCCTTGAAAGTGAGAGGTAACAGGCATACTCATTGACCATTATGGAAAGATTCCGGTTCCCTGAACTCAGGATTCATCTCCTGCAACACAGCCTACTGCATGGGCTGATGTCACCTGGCCCATTCTCATCACCCTGTGGGAATTGGTACTTGAGGAATTGATGCAAAAATGCCAATGCTCTAGCTGTTGCCATTACTGTGAGTAATAACCTCCTTCATCTCTGATCTAGGAATCTCGGGGTTTTCTCCTAGCAGCCATGAAACAATGGCATACTAACTTACTGGTTTGCAAGTAGGGCAATTGTCAGACCCTTCCCAGTTCTTGACAGTTTTGGCAATGATGGTGGGGTGCTGACAAAAACAAGGCTTTCTGGAAAAGAACAGATGAGTGCCTCACAGGCCAACTAACAGGATTTGAGGGAAGTCCATGGGAATCGGTAGTGAATGGACTACATTATATGGCCAACTAGGAAACAGATGTTTGTCTGTTTGTTTTACTTGGTTGCCTGATAATGACAAGGAATTAGAAAGGTGGTTGCAGGCTAAATATCAGGAAGTGGTTTCAGAGACAGTTGCCTGACTAGTGCCTTGCTTGTTGGCTACCTCTCCTCTGGATGGGGGAACTTCCTCACCAACGGAGGGGTTAACCTCAAATCTGCCCCACTGTAACAGCTGGTACTAACATTTACCCTGGATGGGCGGAAGGTTCCACCCCCGTTCAGATGAGTTACATAGACGTACATCTGCGCAGAGCATGAAAGGAAGGGAATCTGCTACCACCATGGGCAGAACCCAGACAAGTCATCAGAGCTATGACTGGCCACCTGGGAGATGAGGGGGTGGGGTCTGTAGTGGTTATCAAGGAAGAATGTGACAGCTGCGCTTTCCTAGAGCTCAAACCCTCCTGCAATCTATAATGCCAACTCTAGATCCATGTGGAGATACAGCAAAAGGTCTCAGAATTTTTTTGCAGTGAATCCTGGCTACTATGAGGGAGCACTGGCCTTCTTTGGGAGATTTTTCTGAGACAGAAAAACTCTTGCGGAAAACCATTTATGAAGCATTGACTAGGATCCAGGCTCTTACTGTTCTGGATTGGGTTTATAATATTGATGAATGAGAATGAGAAAATGATCTCTCTCTATCCTCTCTGACCTCAGCCACATTAAGGAGAAACCGTGAGAGGTGGGGGCTGACATTTTTATCCCCAAGGAGGATTAAAGGTCACACACATCCATTTCAGTAAGCTGACGAATCTTGGAGTGAATCAAAACTTTCATGGCTCTGTGGGATATGGGAGCCCAAGTCACTATCCTATCTGCATGTGTGGAAGGAAAAGGCATGCAGATTCACCTATGGAGTTTGGGCAGCGCTCAGAGTGGGGAAAGGAAGCTAGCCTGACTTTGTGGGTGTGGCCCTTTGAGCCAATTCAAGATGTTGCAGCAGCAACATCTTAATGTCAGTAAGAATTGATGCTTATGCTTCTCTGTTCTGTTAGTACCAGAGAGGATTCTCCCCAACTGAGAAGAATTGCATGTAAAGACTGTTAATGTGACACGCAAACATTTTTAGTAATGCCCCGGGAATTTAGGTACCCTTGGAGGAGCATGAAAACCATACCAGAGGCCTTGTCATGCGAATGAGACTGGTCCTGGTCTTCAAGTGCCAGGGGTAAGATGCGCCATCAGTCTGCAACATGGATCAGCTGCAGTTACAAAGTCTGGCACAGCTGGTGTAATGCGAGCAACAACTGAATTCAGTGGCCGGTATGTGTGCGTCAGCATTCGGTGAGCGCCTCCACCCTCTAATGTCCAAAGCGTTTGTTATGTAATGTCCTGTCAAGCGGCAAGTCAGAAGGCTCAGTTCAACCACTGGGACTCCAGTATTATCATACCTCTATTATCAGAGGTGACTGGTAAACCCTGACAAAAATCAGGGGCTCGTTGACCAAGAAGTTTCTTGAAACTCTGTGGGTGGATTCACAACACTCAATTTTTCTGTCAGTCAAGGAAAAACTGCCATCTCTTTGACGACCTACCACCAGAAGGACGCTCATATTGGAGACTTTGAGTAATTGGAGACGGTGTGTGCCTCATTCGGGGAATCTATTTGGTTCTTCATATGGGCCAACTTGCAAATCAACATCCTTTGATGGGGGGGGAGCCCAATGAACAGGCTGCATTGGAAGCTGTCTGGAAAGCTGTAACACATCCTCTCACTTCGGAACCCATAACTCTAATGACCCCTCTGAGTTACAAGTCTCTGTGACTGATGATTTCGTTGACTGGAGCCTCTAGCAAAGGGAGGCAGCCTCCACCCAGAGATGCTCCTTCGGGAGTTTTGGATTCATTATCTTTATGATACAACGATCAGGAAAACTCCTTTTGACAAAGCCTATTAGCTTGCTACTGTGCTCTTATCAAAACCGAATGCCTGACCCATGGAAACCTTGCAATTCTCTGACGTGATAGACCTATTTTTGGGTGAGTCAACTCAGATTCAATGACTAACAAAGGGGGACAGGCCCAAAGAGCTTCACTTGTCAAGTGAAAATGGTATATTCAAGAACACAACTAGCTTGGCCTCAGCAGCTTCTAGGCTTTACATGTAATAAAAGTGGTACCTACTCTTTTGGGGAAACTGTCCCCTATTGTGGCAACTGAAGCAAAGTCAGTGGTTCTACAGGGCCCTTAATTCACAGCACTTCCCCTAAATGCCTGGGTCTGATTATTCCATTAGGTGTAACCTGGTGTTGTTCACAGGACTGCTGTGCTTGTTCAATTTCAGTGCCAGTGATGCAGACCCAAAATATATGAAGTTGCTCTACGCATCGGGCTAACCTCAAGGCTGTTCTTATAGCTCTGGACAATACTATCCTTGAAGAACTCTGTTTTATTTTTTACTGGTTCTTGGGCCATTGTCAATGGTTTAGCCATTTGATATGCCAGTTAGAAACTAAAGACTGGCAGATTAAAGATACCCCTTTTCGGGCCTGCAAACTGTGGGAATAAACTGTGGCTGCTGATAGAACTGTCTGGATTAAGCCCAGGCCAAGATTCTGTTCTCTGCTGAGACTGACTGGATTCAAGTTGCTAAGCCTGTACTGCCCAGATTTCTACCATCCCTGCCTGGATCCATCACCACACTAGACATGGAAACACATCTACCTTCACAAAGCGGGCAGAAATTAAAGGCCTCTATGTTTCTGATGCAGAGGCTACAGCTGCCTGCCAGACCTGGACCTCCTGCCAAAAGTTGACTCATTTGTCTTGTAATGAGGGAGGACACATCACCTGGGGCATCAACCCCACCCACTCCTGGCCGACTGACTACATGTGACCTTTCATTCCCTCTCAGACCTACCCACAGGACCCCGCTTCTATGGATACTTTTGCAGGCGATGGTGTTTCTGTTCTAGTCTGGTCAGCCAATTCTGGCCACACTGCTGTGACCCTTGAAACCAATCTATGTCAAGTTTTTGGCTGTCTGCACCATCTGCAGTCTGACTGTGGTGTGCCTTATATCACAAGCCACTCAACAGTGAGCTGATAGTCAAGGCATTTGATGGACCTTTCATGCTCCCTGCCATCCTGCATCTGCCATTGTTGAGCACTGGAATGGCCTCAATGATGCCTCCCACTCAACCTCCTTCATCTCTTCCTGGTCCCCACACATTAGGATGACAGTTTGATCACTGAACACAACTCTCCCCGGAAGGAGATCATTTTCTCTCAGCTGCTGCCTGGGTAATGATTAGGATGCAAGGGGTTGAAAGTTATATATCCCAATTAGAAAATTTAGGACTCTATTCTGGCCATTCCCAGTTAAGATACTTTTACTTTTCTCCTAATGGCAACCCCAGGCCAGCCTGGTTGGTTCACCTACTATTGCTGTAAATAATAAACTGTCCTTTGTCTCTGATTTCTTATTTTCTTATTTCTTCTACTAGAATAAATGAAATTACAGTGGGCAAACTTGTTAGCTTGCAAGTAGGGTACAGTACCGGACTCTGCATAGTTCTTGACTCTATCCCTACACTGAACAGCAGTCTGGATTGTGAAATAACACTCACAGCATAGAGCTCTAAAGAACTAATGCTTGCTTTTTTACCTTTCTGCCTAGCGTTGTCAAACTGATAGTGTTAACTCTGTTACCTGCTCTTACGGACTCAGCAAGATTATGCTAAGAACATTTTGACAAAAAAAAATGAAAATGAGTAGGATTCAGGGACTCTGTGTTTCCTTTATATTACCACGCAGGGGAAGAAACTGTGTATTTTCTTTGCCAGTTGCCATCACACTTATAGAGTCCAGGGTGTGATTATCTGTATGAGAGTGTGCATCTCAATGACCTTTCCTCCGTGGTGACACAATGTGTACAACAAAGAATCTAATTACAGTAAAGATTGTATGCAGCTCAAGTCAGGGCGGCCTAATTGAATCTTTAATATCGGTGTTGACAGCCATGAATATGTTTAAAGAATTTGTTGTGGAAGCTCCTCTTCGGTTTACTATTGTGATTCAGGCTCCACGCGGTGAGAGTGTGGTTCAGGAGGCTCCCGATACAGCAGGGATAGTGAGAGCTCGCGCTGTGAGCCTGTGTGAGTGTGCGTGCACGCGCGCGTGTTGCCCTTCAGAACACTTTAATGCACTCAACCCCAGGGAAAGGGAAAGAGCTGTTTTCTCATTTACTAAGAAAGGTTTCTGCAATTACCATAAAGCACAACCTCAAAAGGTCTTTATGTTAGCGTGTGACAGTTTCCACACATAGTGCTTCATGTTTTCAGATGTGTGATGGTTGTTGTTTGCAGAAACTTCATGAAGCTGAGGGGTCTGGAGACTGAAGATGCGCAAAGAGAACCCTGGAAATGCTCATGGGCAACTGGACTATGGTACATGACTGCGGTTGGGGAATCTGTGCATGATTCAATAAACATTTATTGATTGCCTACTATCTGCAGGTGTTGTGCTAAACACTAAGAATACACATGATGAGGGAAGCCTGGGTGGCTCAGTCGTTAAGCATGTGTCTTCGGCTCAGGTCATGATCCCAGGGTCCTGGGATCGAGTCCCGCATCAGGCTCCCTGCTCAGCGGGAAGCCTGCTTCTCCCTCTCCCACTCCCCCTACTTGTGTTCCCTCTCTTGCTATCTCTCTTTCTGTCAAATAAATAAATAAAATCTTAAAAAAAAAAAAAAGACAATACACATGATGAGGGAGCAGAAGGCTAGCTGAAGACAAAGCATAAACCGACACCCTGCAACCTCCCCCACCGCCCACTCCTGGGTGGGGCAGGTGTGACATTCTTCCAGGAGTCTCCCAACTATCTTCATGTTAATACCTTGCTAGAGGGGAAAACAACCCTAATTTGACAACCATGAGGCCTCCGATGATATCTTGTAGGTCCTCTTTAGCATTACCTTGTTGTTCCTCTTTAGCAGTATCCCGAGAGTCCTCTTTAACATATGAAAATCCTTTTGAAGTAAGGAAAAGGATTTTCCCCCCAACTCCTGAGTTGAGTATATAATCACCACTCTTCAAGACCCCTGGTGCCGCAGCTCTTTCTGCCCACAGGTCCTGTCCCTGTGCTTTAATAAAGCCACCATTTTGCACCAAAGTCGTCTCAAGAATTGGTCGTTGGCTCCGACCTCACCCACCGAACCTCTCACCGAAATTCCAAAACCCCATCACACAGAGGCTAAAGTGTTTGCCCATGAAAGCTGTCAGTCTAGTGGAGGCGCCACGAAAAGGCTTCTAAACCAATAGTTACTCTACGTGTGAATGTATATACAAGATTTTAAATGGGAATACAAAGGAGGAAATTATTAATCCTACGTGGGATTAAAAAAGAAAATTGAGGGGCGCCTGGGTGGCTCAGTCGTTAAGCATCTGCCTTCAGCTCAGGTCATGATCCCAGGGTCCTGGGATCGAGCCCCGCATCGGGCTCCCTGCTCTGCAGGAAGCCTGCTTCTCCCTGTCCTACTCCCCCTGCTTGTGTTCCCTCTCTCACTCTCTCTGTCAAATAAATGAAATCTTTAAAAGAAAAAATTAAAAAAAATAAAGAAAATTGACAGTGGAAAGTGGTTTTGAGGTCCCCTGCTGTATTCGGGAGTGTTGGAATTTTTATGGAATTTCAGCTCAACCATTAACAACCTCTTATTAGTTATGTGACGGAGTAAGAAATTTAACCTTGTTAAATCTGGTTTCTTTATTGTTAAAATAGGAATGATGGTATTGATGTTGTTTTTGGAGTGTTATTGGGGGTGGTAAGGTCCGGAGCCAACGGCCAAGAAAAAATTCCTCAGATGTCTTTGGTACAAAAAAGGTGGTTTGATTTAAGCTTGGGGACAGGACCCGTGGACAGAAAGAGCTGCTGCCCTGGGGTTGTGAGGGGTGGCTCATTATATACTTGGGAGTTGGGGAGGTAAGGAAAAAGGGAGGTGTCCAAAAGAACTTTCATATGCTAAAGAAGACTCTCAGGATACAGGAGGCCTTGCTATTGTCAAGCTAAGGTTGTTTTTCCTTCTAGTAAGGCATTAACCTTAAGAGAGTTGGGAGTTTCCTGGAGGAATGTCACGTGTATCCCACCCGGGGGGTCGGGAGTGGGTTGCTCCTCGTCAGCTTGTACTCTGTCCTCAGCTTGCCTTCTGCTCTCTCATCAGTGTCACCATACTGGATTATGAGGATGAGGATCAAAGGAAAGAACCAAGCTAAAGTGTTCATATAGTAAGTGCTCCCTACACGTTAGTCTCCCTTCTCTCTGACCTTTCAATCCTTATCCCTGTATTAAGCAATGTAGAAAAGCCAAATGACCGGTTTACTGGGGGTGATCACTTGGTCATTCTTTCAGGGACTTGTGGCAGATTCCAGAGTATTTTGGTTTGAAAGCCAAATAACTGAGTGAGTATGAGAAGAAGAGAAACAACAACAACAACACCACTTTTTATGGGTTACTTTACATAATTCTCTGTTATAATCCTCAAAAAAACCCTGTAAGGGAGGTCATGTTTTCCCTATATTGGAGACTATTTTCTGGCCTACTGTAATATTTTGTATTACTTAATTCATTTTGTTTTGTGTATGTGTTACCCTTCATACCCTTGAGAAGGGCTTTTTTTTTTTTAATTAGTGAGGGTGCCGAATTCAGGTACAGTGCAAGCAGATGAGAAGAGCTGACTAGCCACCCAGGACACGTGCAACGAGGTCTCCTGTATACATGTGCTCGACTAACTGAGAGTTTGCTGTATTTTCTAGACATGTAGAGTATATACATACATACTTCTTCATTAAGAGTAATTAATGATTAATTTACATCAAAATGAAAGTTTCTTTAAAATAACAGGTAAAGAAAACAAGTCTAGGTTACATTTTGGCTTCTTTTTCATCAGCATATTACAAACTTAATGTTATCCAGAGTTCCTGATTGGAATGTTCCTTTTTTTTTTTTTTTTTTTTGAGAGACAGAGAGTGAGTGAGAGAAAGAGTACAAGCTGGAGGAGGGGCAGAGGGAGAGGGAGAAGCAGGCTTCCCGCTGAGCAGAGTCGGGACAAGGGGCTCGATCCCAGGACCCTGGGGTCATGGCCTGAGCTGAAGGCAGTCGCTTAACCAACTGAGCCACCCAGGTGCCCCTGGAATGTTCCTTAATCTC